>NC_041380.1:246028474-246042871 GCF_002162155.2 Triticum dicoccoides | reverse complement strand
CCCAGGGGGCTCCACTTTTAATTTTTCTTTCTTTTATTTAAATTAAAATGATGGATACTGCTTCAGATAAAAACATGGCATCAAATGAATTTTTGTTGTTGAAAGTGAAACTTAGCAAATAATTCAGGCACAACGTTGTGGTGTTGCCTAAAAAGTTTCAGGGCCAAAATAATTGTTCAAGCATTTTTAAAAGTTGAAAAGGGTCAACTTAAATGCTACTGGAGCACTAAATTAATTCCCATGGGCATTCTGAAGAGGTTGGTTTCAACATGACAGTGATCAGGGAAATTTATAGGATAAGGTGAACATTTTAGTTTCACGGTTCGAAGAAATAAAAATGTCACTAGCGATTTAAATTTGAATTTGACTTTGATTTGGACAAGTGGCAATTTGCTTAGTAATCATGATGACATGGCCACCGTTAGAGGGAGATTACTGTAGCAAGATTCTTGCGGTGTTACACACACTATGGGCTTCTTGTCAAGCAGAATGGTTTCATAGAAATCTTGTTGTTCCTTTTTGTGGAACCTGTAATCCACAACAGTTCTCCTCATGACAGCATATGGGCCAGACTGTCTCCATAACCTCAATCCTGCATCTTTCCTGATGTGCATGTCCTCAGCGACTGGATGAGCATCATTATGGTCAGGAATTTTGGGCTTCAACTTCCGCAAACACATGGGATTCATCATCCTCTTCTTCAGCTTCAGGCACTGTGGCCTTGTTATTTTCTTCAGCGGTTATACTCCTGGTGTTTCTCTTGGGCTTTGGGGGTTTCTGACCTTGAGCTTTGGGAGCAGACTTGGGCTTAGATGTTGCAGCCCCTGATTTAATTGCATCTCCCATGAGCTTCTGACCCTTAGGAGCTGGTGCAACATCCTCATTCTCTTCTTCTTCTGAATCTATCATGATGGAGGATCTACCAAGTACTCTAGCAATGGTCTTCTTGATCCTTTCCCTCCTTTTCTTTCCTTCTCCAACTGCGTCTTCAGTTGGCTTGGAAATTTCAGCAGTTGAGGATCTGGCCTTTGACATGGGAATCCTCTTTGCTGGAGCCTTCTTGTGCATCCCTGGCTTTGTTGTAGCAGCTGAGCCATACTCTTTCTTCAACATCTTTTTCTTGGAGCTGACTTCTTCCTCAACAGCCACATAATCCTCATCCTCAGGATCTGAGGTCTTCTTCTTCCTTGTTCTGGTGGCGGCCTTGGGCAAGTTGCTTGGTGTGCTCCTGCTGCCCTCATCAGAAGTGCTAGAGGGACTAGTGCCCTCACTCAAATGAACCTGCTCCTCAGACTTGTTCTGGCTGTCACTTTGATTAGACATCTTGCAGGCAAACTGTCAGCAGACCCTGTGAATAGATTGTAGATGGGGTAGAGTAGATGAGCATCACAAAGTGCAGAATTTTTGCAAAACAGATGACTTAAAAACTTAATTTTAGTTCTTCACAGAAAGCATTTTGGATCTACCGATTTGTAATCTCGGTGATACCGAAGTAGCTTTTGGAACCTAAACTAGTGAACTCGGTCAGACCGAGTCACAGTTTGGTGGCACCGAGACTGCTAGGGTTTCAGAGAGAATCGAACTCAGTCACACCGATTTGCAATTTTCGGTCAGACCGAAAACGCATGTGCAATGGCCTAAGCCAAATCGGTGAAACCGATTTCTACAACTCGGTCGGTCCGAGATGAGTTCGGCGGAGACCTAACCCTAAATTTTCAAATCAAATCTAATCTACGGGATGCTTTCGCTAGACAGGATGATTTCGTACGTGGCAAGAATCATGGCAAAGCAATGTGCTACGAATCAGAGTTAAGGAATAGCACAAAGATCAAGTTCATACCCTACTTCGGCGGTGAACTTGCTACGGCGGCAACGGCAGGGCAGATTGCTGTTGACGGCGGCGGAGACCAGCGGCGGGAGGTCGCTGACGGCGAGAGGATGATCCGGAGACCCGAGGAGGCAGAGCAGGTGACGCGCGGGTGAAAGGTTTCGGAAATTTTTCCAACATTTGACCCGTCAGTATATATAACCTGACCATGTCCGTGTGACCGAGTGGAACAACTTAGTGGCACCGAGATGCAAAACTGTGAGCAGTTACTGCAACTCGGTGTGGCCGAAAAGTTCTAATCGGTTGCACCGAGGTTGAAAACCTAGATCAACTTAGTGATCTCGGTGTGACCGAAATGGATGACTCGGTCATACCAAAATGCACAAAGATGTTTTGGAAGTTTAACTCTATGACAAATCGGGGACTCCGAGTGCTCCTCACACAGAGTGGTTCGAATCTGACTTGATCAAACTTTGTGATGTAGCATGAATAGAGTTTGAGACGAGGAAAGAATAGATAGCTAGAGGGAGTTCTTAGGCATTCTTGTCCATCCATTTGGCAAAAGAGAAAAAGCCAAATAATCAAAGCAACAAATGGATGTCCTTGAATGAGTAAAATATGCAACCAACGTGCTCACACAAGAAGATGACAAATGAAATATGTGACAAAGCATGCACAAACACTCTAGCATCTATCAAGCAATTTGGCGATGACTAGGTCATCTATATATGAGTATATTGAATTAGGAGTCAAATGAGAACATTTGATCGTAGGTCATACTCATCGTTTAAGCACAAGTGGGGCTGCCACTTTTACATAAAGCATTGTTGTGTTCACAACATTAGAGTTGCTTTAGCTCAATTTATTAGAGTAAAGCCCCCCCTAGATGTGATATCCCCCCTAAGAGGGATGAACTAACCTCGGGTTTTGTCGATGATGACTTCATGTAGGTGTTGAAGATGTAGATGCTCAATGTTGATGTAGATCCTTTGGAGCAATCCTTTGGAGTGAGTTGCACTTTCAATACATACACGGGTTAGTCCCACAAGGAACAAACAAGGATATCCATAGACATAGAGTGATATTCACATGAGATGATGTCCATGAATGCATTAGGTTACCTTGTCCCTTGTCTTACCAACAAGAGGGTTTGTGACTCCTTGAACTAGTGAAAGACATGGAAGTTGTTTGCACTTGTCCTCGCCAAAATGATATGAGTGAAGTGTGTTGGCGGAGTCACCCTCAAGAACTCTCTAGTTCTTGTTCTTCGGGATCCACACCATCTTGATGGGAATCCTTGGAGTTGTAGTCGTACTTGATGAAGTAGAACTTGATGTAGTCTTGGGAACCCACTTGACCAAGGCTTTGGGAGCTTCTTCAAATGCATCAATCTCCTCTTGAAGCTTGTCCTTGCCTTTTAGCTTGCGGTCTTGTGGTGGAAGATCATCTTGAGCTTGTGTTCCTAGGAAAGAAGTAGGATCATACTTCTCTTGTTGAGGAACAAACTTCGTCTTGGGATATTGATCTTCTTCCCACTCAACTCCATTGGCATTGAACTTTCGTTCAAAACCAACACCTTGATTCTTCCGGTGTCTTCCTTGCTTGCGTACAATTTCCTCAAATTTCTTACTTACGGCAAGGCTCTTGTAAACACCTTTCTCTATAATTCCCTTCAATAAGATATTTTCTTGCTCAAGTGTAACTTGGCTAAGAGAATCATTAGTGGAATCAAGAGAACTACTAGAAGGAACATCATTGAGTTTAGCATGATTATTGTTACTACTAGAAGAAGAATCTTTCTTACTCTTGTTGCAAGATTTAACTTGTGGCATGTAAGTAGACAAAAGTAAATGCTTGGCAATGTAAGATGAACTTTTCTTGCGAAGATCATCATTGATTGCCTTCAAGAACTCATGCTCTTGCTCAAGGTTGAGATTTTCAAAGCGTAGCTTCTCATGAGTCTTTAAAAGCTCTCGATGATTTTCCAAGGTAGTACCATGAGTTAACTTAAGAGTGTTTAGCTCTTTAGCTAGACGCTCAATCTCCTTCTTATCACCGTCATTCGTTTTGTCTTGATTAGCATGATTAATAGCAAGTTCATCATAGTTTTCATCACTAGAATTGTCAACAAGTAAATCATCATCACCTAGCAAGTCATCTTCATCACTATTGAAATCAACATACTCAGGGTGTGATACCTTTGGGCCTTTAGCCATGAAGCATCTTCCACTTCCTTCATTTGGTGACTCAAATATGTCATAGGAGTTGGTTGACACAAGTGCTAGACCGGCAACACCTTCATCTTGAGTATATTCGGAGTCAGATTGATAACTTCTCTCGGAGTGATCGTTGGAGTCGGATACCCATTCACCAATGTGAGCTTGATGTCTTTGTTTTGTGTACCCCCTTGATGATTTGTCCTTCCTTTCCGAATCCTTGCTTCTCCGTGATGTTCTTCGTTCATAATGGTCATCTCTACTCCTTCTCTCTCTTGGTGGTGATTCTTCTCTCCTACTCCTTCTTTTGGGAGAACCTTCTCTTCTTTTGTAGGGAGCCGTACACTCATTGGAGTAGTGTTCGGGTCTTCCACAATTGTAGCAATTATGTTCACGACTTTAAGATCTTTTGTCATTGTAGGACCTTGACTTGGAACTTCTTTCCTTGCTTCTACTCATGTAGAACTTGTTGAAGTTCTTCATCATTAGGCTCAATTCTTCATTGAAGTTCTGTTTCTCACTTGATGATGTGGGAGCATCACATGAGGCTTTGTAAGCACCACTTGACTTGTTGTGAAGCTCTTCCTTATCCTTGAGTGGCATCAAATGAGCAACAATCCTTCCAATGACTTCCGTTGGCTTGAGATATTTGTAATTGGGCATCATTTGGATCAATGTGCACACGGTATCATATTTTCCATCCAAGGCTCTTAGGATCTTCTTGATGATGAATCTATCGGTCATCTCTCCATTTCCTAATCCGGCAATCTCATTTGTGATGAGAGCAAGCCTAGAGTACATTTCAGCGATACCTTCACCATCCTTCATTTTGAACTTGTCAAGTTGACTTTGAAGCACATCCAATTTGGATTCCTTGACGGAGTCGGTACCTTCGTGCATATCAATAAAAGTCCCAAATTTCCTTTGCATTCTCAAGACGGCTAATTTTGTTGAATTCTTCGGGGCACAATCCGTTGAAGAGAATATCACAATCTTGAGCATTGTATTGAAGCATCTTCAACTCTTCTGCGCTAGCCTCACGGTTTGGTTCCCTCCCATCAAAGAATTCACCTTGCAAGCCAATACACACAATAGCCCAAACGGCGGGGTTATGTCCAAGAATATGCATTTTCATCTTATGATTCTAACTAGCAAAATTAGTACCATCAAAATAAGGACCTCTACGGTGGTAATTTCTCTTACTAGACGCCATACTCTCCTAGGTTGTGAAACCAAGGCTATGATCACCAAAGCTATGGAAATCATGGCAAATGGAGACCAAATCTCTGATACCAATTGTAGGGTCGAAAGTATGTCTAGAGGGGGGTGATTAGACTACTTGACCAAAGAAAAATCTAGCCTTTTCCCAATTTTAATTCTTGGCAGATTTTAGCAACTTAGCACAAGTCAAGCAAACAACCTACACATGCAATTCTAAGAGTATAGCACCGGAATGTAAAACAATTGCATATGAAGGTAAAGGGAGGAGTTTGGAGGGAGTAAACGCAATGTAGACACGGAGATTTTTGGCGTGGTTCCGATAGGTGGTGCTATCGTACATCCACGTTGATGGAGACTTCAACCCATCAAGGATAACGGTTGTGCGAGTCCACGGAGGGCTCCACCCATGAAGGGTCCACGAAGAAGCAACCTTGTTTATCCCACCATGGCCATCGCCCACGAAGGACCTGCCTCACTAGGGTAGATCTTCACGAAGTAGGTGATCTCCTTGCCCGTACAAACTCCTTGGTTCAACTCCACAATCTTGACGGAGGCTCCCAAGTGACACCTAACCAATCTAGGAGACACAACTCTCCAAGAGGTAAAAAAATGGTGTGTCGATGATGAACTCCTTGCTCTTGTGCTTCAAATGATAGTCTCCCCAACACTCAACTCTCTCTCATACGATAGGATTTGGTGCAAAGATGGTTTGAGTGGAGAGCAACTTGGGAAAGGCTAAAGATCAAGATTTATGTGGCTGGAATGAGTATCTTGACCTCAACACAAGTGTAGGTGGTTCTCTCTTAGAAAATGTATGTTGGAAGTGTAGGCATGTTCTGATGGCTCTCTCCACGAATGAAGAGTGGGTGGAGGGGTATATATAGCCTCCACACAAAATCTAACCATTACACACAAATCACCAAACTCGGTGGGACCGAATCATACTACTCGGTCAAACCGATTTAGTTCATAATGTGAACGTTACGGTTTTTGGTGAGACCGACATGTCAACTCGGTGGGACTGATATCATTAGGGTTAGGGCATAATGTAATCTCGATGAGACTGATTACACAAACTCGGTGAGACCGATTTTGGTAATAGACTAACCAGAGAGTTGGTCGAGCAATCTCGGTGGGACCGATTCGGTCATCTCGGCAGAACCAAAACGTTATGAAAGGGAAACAAAGAGTTTGCATTGCAATCTCAGTGGGACCGATCGCTCATCTTGGTTGGACCGAAACTTTACAAAGGAAAACAGAGAGATTACAATCCCATCTCGGTGAGACCGAGTTCCTATCGATGTGACCGAAAAGACTAGGGTTTATGGCAGTGGCTATGTCAAGTGAACTCGGTGGCGCCGGATAGATCAAATTAGTGGGGCCAAGTTTGACTTTTGGTTTGGGATATATTTGGATATGAGAAAGTGGTTGAGGGTTGTGGAGCATATCACTAAGCACTTTGAGCAAGAACCTCATGAAGCAACACCTCATCCCCTCTTAATAGTATTGGCTTTTCCTATGGACTCAATGTGATCTTGGATGACTAAAAATGAAATGTACAGTCTTGTGCTTTGAGCTTGAGCCAATTCTTTTGTCCTTAGCATTTTGAGGGGTCCACTTTCTAATCCATGCCATGCCAATCATTGAGCTTTTCCTGAAATATTTATCTTCAAGTAGCATTAGCTCAATGAGCTATATGTTGTTAGGAATTACCAAAACCACCCGGGGATAGTTGCACTTTCAATCTCCCCCTTTTTGGTAACTAATGACAACATATAGATCAAAGCTTCGACAAATGATTATAAGATTTAAAAACATCATCGCTTTGAGAAGTATGTGATAAGCAAGAGCTCCCCCTAAATTTGTGCATTATTTAAAATTTGCTTTTGAATGCAAATGCACAATCAATTAGGATCATGGGTTACTCTTCCATGTCACATACATCTTGGTGGAGCGCTCAAAATGATAGAAATATATGGAATATAAAGGATAGCATCTGTAACGCCCCGAGACCGATGTGCCAGGTGTCCTCCAGTTATTCACCGTTGTTGCCTTGTCATTGCTTGCGTGTCATGCATGTCATATCATGTCATCATGGGCATTTCATTTGCATAAATGTTCGTCTCATGCATCCGAGCATTTTCCCCGTTGTCCGTTTTGCAATCCGGCGCTCCTATGTCACCCGGTGTCCCTTTTTACCTCTTTTCGTGTGCGGGTGTTAAATGTTTTCGGATTGGACCGAGACTTGTCATGCGGCCTTGGTTTACTACTTGTTTTGCATGCTCCAGTTTTTCACTAAGTCTGAATCTGTTTATGTTTTTGCTATGTTCACATGCTTGCAATTGTATTTTCTGATCCCTTTTGGCTCAAGGTCACTAAGGGACTTTTGTTAAGTGCTTAGAGTAGCTTCATGCCATGCCTTGATTTGCCATGATATGTTCCTGTAGCATGTAGATTTCGTTCTCTAAAGATTGCTTCCTGATGACAAATTCCAGACTTGTGTTAATTTCACTAAGTCTGAAACCTGTTATCATTTGCACTTTTGCCATGCTTGTTTGAACGTGTTAATGAGTGAATTAGCCAGAGCTCAGTGTTCATCTTTTGTCAAGATTCATGACTGGATCCCTTCCATGTATTTTGTTGTCATGTTTGAGTGCTGTAGACTATTTATCTCGATGCGTTTAGATGGTCACTTGCTGTTAATCGCAGACCGGTGCCATATTTGTTTTGCTTGCCATTTCCAAACCGTGCATCCGATTCCGGTGATCTTTATATCGATTTCAATCGAAATCACCTCACATTTACAGTGGCACTCTTAGATTTCCATGTTGTGGCCAGGCTCAATCATTCCTTTCCAAATCATGCATATGCATCGCATACCGCATCCCGCATATCATGCCATGTTCATGTGTTGGTTGTTTACTATGTTGTGTGCTTCTTTCCAGTGTTGCTTCTTCGGGTTGGTTCTGTTAACGTCGCGTTTGTGAGGAACCGTTCGACTACATCCATTTGTCTTCTTCATGGACTCGTTCTTCTTCCTTGCGGGATTTCAGGCAAGATGACCATACCCTCGAAATCACTTCTATCTTTGCTTGCTAGTTGCTCGCTCTTTTGCTATGCCTATGCTGCGATACCTACCACTTGCTTATCATGCCTCCCATATTGTTGAGCCAAGCCTCTAACCCACGTTGTCCTAGCAAACCATTGTTTGTCTATGTTACCGCTTTGCTCAGCCCCTCTTATAGCGTTGTTAGTTGTAGGTGAAGATTGGAGCTTGTTCCATGTTTGGAACATGGATATTTTGTTGGGATATCACAATATCTCTTATTTAATTAATGCATCTATACACTTGGTAAAGGGTGGAAGGCTTGACCTTATGCCTGGTGTTTTGTTCCACTCTTGCCGCCCTAGTTTCCGTCATATCGGTGTTATGTTCCCGGATTTTGCGTTCATTACACGGTTGGGTTATAATGGGAACCCCTTGACAGTTCGCCTTGAATAAAACTCCTCCAGCAATGCCCAACATTGGTTTTACCACTCGCCACCTAGCCTTTTCTTTCCCTTGGGTTCTTCAGACTCAAGGGTCATCTTTATTTAAACCCCCCTGGGCCAGTGCTCCTCTGACTGTTGGTCCGACCGAGTAGACTATGGGGCCACCTCGGGGCAACTTGAGGGTTGGTTTTACTCGTAGGATGTCTCATCTGAGTGTGCCCTGAGAACGAGATATGTGCAGCTCCTATCGGGATTTGTCGGCACATTCGGGCTGTGTTGCTGGACATGTTTTACCATTGTCGAGGATGTCTTGTAACCGGGATGCCTAGTCTGATCGGATTGTCTTGGGAGAAGGAATATCCTTCGTTGACCATGAGAGCTTGTGATGGGCTAAGTTGGGACACCCCTGCAGGGATTGAACTTTCGAAAGCCGTGCCTGCGGTTATGGGCAGATGGGAATTTGTTAATGTCCGATTGTAGAAAACCTGAAGTTTATCTTAATTAAAATACATCAACTGCGTGTGTAACCGTGATGGTTTTTTCTCGGTGGAGTCCGGGAAGTGAACACGGTGTTGGAGTAGTGCTTGACGTAGGTTGTTCTAGGATCACTTCTTGATCATAGTTGTTCGACCGTGCTTTTGCCTTCTCTTCTCGCTCTCTTTTGCGATTATGTTAGCCACCATATATGCTAGTCGCTTGCTGCAGTTCCACATCATACCTTTGCCTTACCTTTAAGCATAAATAGTCTTGATCGCAAGGGTGTGAGATTGCTGAGTCCCCGTGACTCACAGATACTTCCAAAACCAGTTTACAGGTGCCGATGTTACCGAGCAGGTGACGGAACCAAGCTCAAGGAGGAGCTCGATGAAGATCTTGTCCTTTGTGTTGTTTTGTTCTAGTTGATCAGTATTGGAGCCCAGTTGGGGTCGATCGGGGATTTGTGTAGCATTTGGGGTAGTCTTCTTTTATTTTGGGTTCCGTAGTCGGACCTTGATTGTATCTGGTTGATGTAATGCTTTATTCATGTATTGTGTGTAGTGGCGATTGTAAGCCAACTATGTATCTCTTACCCTTATGTATTACATGGGTCGTGTGAAGATTACCTCACTTGCGACATTGCTTTCAATGCGGTTATGGCTCTAAGTCGTGCTTCGACACATGGGAGATATAGCCACATCGAGGGTGTTACAAGTTGGTGTCAGAGCCATTCCCGACTTAGGAGCCCCCCTGCTTGATCGAATCGTTGGTGTTGTTGAGTCTAGAAAAAAAGTTTTGAGTCATTTAGGATTATATATATCGGAGAGTAGGATTCTTTTTACTCCTCAGTCCCTTCGTCGCTCTGGTGAGGCATCCTGACATAGAGTTTTGACTCTTCTCTTCTCAAATTTCACAAAAAAAAAATTTAGGATCACGCTGGTATCTTGGAATCGTTCCGATGGTTTTGTGACGAGAACATTGTTCTTGGTGCCTCCTAACATTTAGGGGTTGTGGTAGTGTCCCGAGGAGTTGAGCTCTGAGGTGTTGTCGTCACAATTTTATCATTGCAGTTCTGGAATACCTGAGTTTCGCCGACATCGAAAATCTCTTTTATGTAGTTGTTGGTGAGATAACCTCGACACCACCCAGTACTGGGGCGGGAGTTCGGGAGTATTGCCATAACTTGTATAACGGATGCTTTTCGAAGGTTGAGGTAAACGATTTCCGAAGGTTTCTTGGTTATGTGTTGAAGGATGGATACAGCTGGATGTAGGATTTGATAGTTTTGGGTGAGATATTATGCTTCCCCTGTATCCCCAACACCTGATTGCATAACCGGAAAGTTTTGGGTGAGATATTATGCTTCCCCTAGGATATCTTTCTGACAGATGTATGATATGAAATTGGGGTTCAATGTCTAGTGGTCCGCCTATCCACGGTTGGTTTTACAGTGGTCTTGTTGTGTCTTAAAGAGTCCTTGGCTATGCTGACTCGGGGACGCTTCGTATGTCATGTGCACTGCCTTGTACATGATGGTACTGTACGATCGAGCCCGTGTAGGCCCCACCAGGAAAACTTCGGACGAAATCTCTATCATATGTTTGTTCCGGCTTATTCTTCAAGTCAATCCTTTGTTTTGTTTTGAGGTGTGGTATTCGAGTTGCTTCAAAGTCAAATGTTGATTCCATAACTTTCCTAAATGGTGTTCTCATACTCCGATGTGAATACCAATCCTTCTTGATCATCAAGATTGTCTTGTCAATCCTTTTCAACCGGTGTGTTTCTCTTCAAGTGGATCCGATCGTTTCAACATCCGCAAGATCAACTCAAGCTCTCTCAACGGTGTTTGTTTCATCCTTCCCAAGTTGCCTTTGTTTTCCCACCCTCCCACCCTTGGTTCTTCAAGGACTCAAATTTCTTAATCAAGTATCCATTTTATTGATGTGAAGTCTCTCCATGCCTTTTCCATCAATGTTCTTATCCGGGGATTCTCATGAAGATTCTAATGGAGCTTCAAGTTCGTCATTCTTCATTATTTTCATCTCCGGTGGTTTCAAGTCAAGCTTTGTTGATCATATCCTTTCCTTGTTTCAATGCCTTCTCATGCCGGTGCACCTCTTAGTTAATCCACTTCTCATCATTCAATTGTTCCGGAGTGCTGAAGATATCTCAGGAGATTCAAGTTTCCATTCTCAATTCGTTCAAGCTCTTTCGAGAGTGTTATCTCTTTCAGGCCATTTAATTCAACTGGTGCAATCTCTCTTTTCAAGTAATCTTTTCAATGGTGTTTCTTTTGAGTTGGCCCTAACCCACAGGTCTTTTCCCAGGATCTTACCTGACTCTTCTTATTCCCCCAGAGTTACTCTCAAATTTCTTTTCCAAGTTTGACATAAGAATGAATTGTCATCAGTCATATGTCTTTCACCAAGATCTTTCAAATTCTTTCATCGTTGGCTCAACCTTTCTAATTTTCATCCCGGAGTATCTCAAAAATTCATGCTGGTGTTTCTCAACATCATTCTCTGCATTTGAAGACCGAAGAAGAGTTTTCCCTTGAATCTTGTTTCGTTCTATCAAAGATTCGTGGTTCTAGTTCGAGGCCATCCTCTCATAAATGTTTTCGATCATGAGAATTCTTTTCACCCATCCGAAGCTATTCAAGATTCTTCTCAGTTTGATTATCCGGAGTCCGCTAATTCAGGATTATTCATTCTCAGCTTTCAGTTATCATTCTCCAATCTTACCGGTGCTTCGTTCGAGTGATCTCTAATCAGCTCATTATCTCTTCGTTCTCATGGATCTAAATTCACTCAAGCATTTTCGTTCACATGTAAATTCTTCCTGGTGTTTCTTTATCTTCTCTTCGTTCATTTTTCATTTCTTACAGTGGTTCTTCCAAGTTTCCTCTTCCTTCGTTTATCATATCAATTCTTTCGTTCTTTCAAATCCTACCGGTGTCTTGTTGAGGACCTTATCAAGTTATGCTAAATCTCTCTTAATCCTTTTCAACGAGTATAAGTAGTATGCTAATCCATTGCTTGGCATCAATTTGAATTGGTGAAGGATAAGCATAATGTAATTCTTATTCTTATTTCATTGAGTAAATTCAATTCCTTATTCCGGAGTGGTTCTTCATATCACATTCTCGGTTTGAGATGCTTTATCTTTTCTTCCGATGTTCCAAGTCTCCACTTTATCTCGTCGCAAAGATCCATCTAAATCATTGCAAGGCTTCAATCTTATCCTTTTTCATCATTCAATTATTTTGGATCATTCTTGTATTACCGGAGTTCTTCATGGATGTTCTACATGATGGTTCATCAAGGATTTTTTTCCTTCTCGAAGTGTTCATCAAGATTCTTTTCAGAGGAGCTCAAGCATTCTTCATCTTGCAATCCGGAGTGAAATTCTTTCTATCGTATCATTGGAGGTGGTATTATGGCATTCTTGATAATTTGAGTGCATGCTCTGTGTTTCACAATTTATCAAGAATGAGATATTTTAAATCCATCAATCTCATCATTTCAGTTATCTTGGGTGATATTTCACCTTAAGCCTTCCCTAAGGAGTGTTACTAATTATGGTGCTTATAAAGGACCCAAGTTCTTCTTTATCCTCCCGATGAAATACTTTCTCGTCTCCTTGTTCATATCAATCCAATCTATTGTTTTCCATGAGGGGCAGAATTTCACCTCATAGTTTTCAGATGTTCTCCATAAGCCCACTACAAACTTATTCTTTTCGTTGTTGGTGTTCCAACAACTCCGTTCGACTTTTCTCCTGAGGATGCCTTTTCAAGCTCTTTTGTGGCAGAAGTTGGCATTTTCTTCTCCGTTCTCCTATTTCAATTATCTATCTTCTATCGTTCCGGAGGCATTGTGATGTTGTTCTTTTCACCCATCATTTTCGTTTTGTCAAAGATCATGTTCTTTTCATGCCTATCCATTTAACCGGAGTGTGGTGCCATTTTGCTCAAGTTCTTTTCGCCTTATCAAGCCTTACATCTCTTTTCAACCGGAGTGCTGTCTGAGATCTTTCTTACCCCTTGTTCCTTTCATTCAATAGTTCCGGAGGTAGTGTGTTGTCATTTCATCAAGTATCTTCTCGTCTTACCAAGTTCTGATTCAATTCTTTTTCTTTTCAATCGGAGTGCTGCCCGAAGTTGTTCTTTGTTCCTCTTTTCTAAAGGAGCGTTTTCGACCTTATTCACCTTCGTTGTGTTCTTTCTCGAATTTGTTCAACCTCGCAAGGTTCCTTGGCCTCGCTCGTTTGTCAAAGAAGCAACTTAGTTTTACCTCTTCTCTTTCTCTTCTGTTTTCCCTCTGGTGCCATTCTAGATCTCGGGACAAGATCCTCTCGTAGTGGTGGAGTGTTGTAACGCCCCGAGACCGTTGCACCAGGTGTCTTCCAGTTATTCGATGTTGTTGCCTTGTCATTGCTTGCGTGTCATGCATGTCATATCATGTCATCATGTGCATTTCATTTGCATACATGTTCCTCATGCATCAGAGCATTTTCCCCGTTGTCCGTTTTGCAATCCGGCGCTCCTATGTCATCCGGTGTCCCTTTCTACCTATTTTCGTGTGCGGGTGTTAAACATTTTTGGATTGGACCGAGACTTGTCATGCGGCCTTGGTTTACTACCGGTAGACTGCCTGTCAAGTTTCGTGCCATTTGGACTTCGTTTGATACTCCAACGGTTAACCGAGGGACAAAAAGGCCTTGTGTGTGTTGCAGCCCAACACCCCTCCAAAGTGGCCCAAAGCCCAGCTAAACCCCCTCCATCACCTCAGTCATTCGATCACGATCGTGTGGCCGAAAACCGCACCTCAGTTGGACTCTCCTAGCTCCCTCTACCTATAAATATGTGATCCCCTCCGAAATATTCGCCGTACAAACCCTAAAATCTTTCCCCTCGCGCCGTCGGACGCGTCCACGCGCCACCCGGACATGTCCGTCCCGCCGCTGGACGTGTCCGCCGCCACGTCGCTCCAGCCTATGGGAGCCTGCCACGTCGTCCCGGTGACCGCTCCTGGCCAACCGGAGCGCGCCACCTCAGCCCACCGCGCCTTTCTCTCTCTCCTCCACTGCCGCGGGCCCGCATGGCCCAGATCCGGCCCGCCCGGGCCCGGATCCGCCACGCCGCCCATCCAGCCGATGCCG
>NC_041380.1:245998719-246028136 GCF_002162155.2 Triticum dicoccoides | reverse complement strand
CCTCACTCGCCGCGTGCCGCCGTCTCGCCGGCGTCGTCCACCGCCGCCTCGCCGGTGTCGTCCACCGGCGCCGCCCCCGCGCCGCTCGCGGGAGGTCTGCCGCCCGGAGCCGCCCCTCGCCGGAACCGTCTCCGGCCAGATCCGGGGAGTGGGATGAGATCCACCACTCCCCCGATCCAAACATGTCACCCACAACCGGATCCACCCCGTCCCATTTCGTCCAGTCCCGCGTTGACTTCCTCTGAAGGTCGAAATTCTCTAAGTCCCCAGTATTTTTGGGCTTTTTCATCGCATCATAACTTCATCATCGTAGCTCCGATTCGTGCGTGTAGCATATCAAAATGTTTGTCTCGACGAGTACATCATTTCAAGTCATTGCGTCATTTTCATTGAGCTCATTTTGATGCCCGACATGCTGTTGGAAGAGGGCTATGTGAGGTATATGTCAGATCTGTTTCAGCAAATGGCCTTTTGTCATTTTTGCCATGATTAGTGTGTGCATGCTATGATCTTGAGCTCTACATGTGTTTTGTAGAATGCCATGCCATCTTTACAGGGGTGCATGCCATGTATTTTTGTGATCTATGTGGTCACTAGCACAAGCATGCAAAGTAGCTTACTCGTTGATGCTGATTTCAGGGACTTAGAATTTCACCAAGTCCTTGCTTGTTATTGTTTTTATGCCATATGTTCATGTTGTTTTCTAGTGATCCGTGCCTCTTTTGAGGATGATCAGTAAGGATGTTTTGTTAATATTGTGGTGCTCTATCCATCCATGTCTTTGTTTTCATTTATGGAGCAACCTAGCTTGAGTCAATCGAGCTCTAGTTTTGTTATAAAATGTTCCTGGCAGATTGTTAACATGTTTAGCGATTTTGCCGAGGTTATTGCTATTGATCCATGCATGCTATGTTGTTGTTCTTGCCATGTATAGCTTCTATGCCATGTGTTCTTGACGGGTGTATGCTTAGATTATCATGCAATGCTCTGTAGTGAGTGCATCGAGCTCGTAAACATGTCTGCTTGTTAAACTGTTAAGTGCTTAGAGTAGCTTCATGCCATGCCTTGCTTTGCCATGATATGGTCCTGTAGCATGTAGATTTCGTGCTCTAAAGATTGCTTCCTGATGATAAATTCCAGACTTGTGTTAATTTCACTAAGTCTGAAACCTGTTATCATTTGCACTTTTGCCATGCTTGTTTGAACCTGTTAATGAGTGAATTAGCCATAGCTCAGTGTTCATCTTTTTGTCAAGCTTCATGAGTGGATCCCTGCCATGTATTTTGTTGTCATGTTTGAGTGATGTAGCCTATTTATCTTGATGCGTTTAGATGGTCACTTGCTATTAATCGCAGAACGGTGCCATATTTGTTTTCCTTGCCATTTCCAAACCGTGCATCCGATTCCGGTGATCTTTATACCGATTTCAACCGAAATCACCTCACCTTTACAGTGGCACTCTTGGATGTCCAAGTTGTGGCCAGGCTCAATCATTCCTTTCCAAATCATGCATATGCATCACATACCGCATCCCGCATATCATGCCATGTTCATGTGTTGGTTGTTTACTATGTTGTGTGCTTCTTTCTGGTGTTGCTTCTTCGGGTTGGTTCTGTTAACGTCGCATTTGTGAGGAACTGTTCGACTACGTCCGTTTGTCTTCTTCATGGACTCGTTCTTCTTCCTTGCGGGATTTCAGGCAAGATGACCATACCCTCGAAATCACTTCTATCTTTGCTTGCTAGTTGCTCGCTCTTTTGCTATGCCTATGCTGCGATACCTACCACTTGCTTATCATGCCTCCCATATTGTTGAGCCAAGCCTCTAACCCACGTTGTCCTAGCAAACCATTGTTTGTCTATGTTACCGCTTTGCTCAGCCCCTCTTATAGCGTTGTTAGTTGCAGGTGAAGATTGGAGCTTGTTCCATGTTTGGAACATGGATATTTTGTTGGGATATCACAATATCTCTTATTTAATTAATGCATCTATACACTTGGTAAAGGGTGGAAGGCTCGGCCTTATGCCTGGTGTTTTGTTCCACTCTTGCCGCCCTAGTTTCCGTCATATCGGTGTTATGTTCCCGGATTTTGCGTTCATTACACGGTTGGGTTATAATGGGAACCCCTTGACAGTTCGCCTTGAATAAAACTACCCCAGCAATGCCCAACATTGGTTTTACCATTTGCCACCTAGCCTTTTCTTTCCCTTGGGTTCTGCAGACTCAAGGGTCATCTTTATTTAAACCCCCCCTGGGCCAGTGCTCCTCTGAGTGTTGGTCCGACCGAGTAGACTGCGGGGCCACCTCGGGGCAACTTGAGGGTTGGTTTTACTCGTAGGATGTCTCATCTGAGTGTGCCCTGAGAACGAGATATGTGCAGCTCCTATCGGGATTTGTTGGCACATTCGGGCGGTGTTGCTGGACCTATTTTACCATTGTCGAGGATGTCTTGTAACCGGGATGCCGAGTCTGATCGGATTGTCTTGGGAGAAGGAATATCCTTCATTGACCGTGAGAGCTTGTGATGGGCTAAGTTGGTACACCCCTGCTTGTGATGGGCAGATGGGAATTTTTTAATGTCCGGTTGTAGAAAACCTGAAGTTTATCTTAATTAAAATACATCAACCGCGTGTGTAACCGTGATGGTCTCTTCTCGGCGGAGTCCGGGAAGTGCACACGGTGTTGGAGTAATGCTTGACGTACGTTGTTCTAGGATCACTTCTTGATCATAGTTGTTCGATCGTGTTTTTTGCCTTCTCTTCTCGCTCTCTTTTGCGATTATGTTAGCCACCATATATGCTAGTCGCTTGCTGCAGCTCCACATCATTCCTTTGCCGTACCTTTAAGCTTAAATAGTCTTAATCACGAGGGTGTGAGATTGCTGAGTCCCCGTGACTCACAGATACTTCCAAAACCAGTTTGCAGGTGCCGATGTTACCGAGAAGGTGATGGAACCAAGCTCAAGGAGGAGCTTGATGAAGATCTTGTCCTTTGTGTTGTTTCGTTCTAGTTGATCAGTAGTGGAGCTCAGTTGGGGTCGATCGGGGATCTGTGTAGCATTTGGGGTAGTCTTCTTTTATTTTGGGTTCCATAGTCGGACCTTGATTGTATCTGGTTGATGTAATGCTTTATTCATGTATTGTGTGAAGTGGCGATTCTAAGCCAACCATGTATCTCTTTCCCTTATGTATTACATGGGTCGTGTGATGATTACCTGACTTGCGACATTGCTTTCAATGCGGTTATGCCTCTAAGTCGTGCTTCGACACGTGGGTGATATAGCCGCATCGAGGGCATTACAACATCATTCAACCAAACATTAATGTGGCATATGATCAACCACATGATCATATAAGTATCTCACAAGGACATAAGGTATCTCACACAAGCTAAGTTGAAAGATGCTGGTAGAAACTACACGGACTGGGTCCGTAACTTGAGGACTATCCTCATTGCTGCAGAGAATAAATATGTTCTTGATGCACCGCTAGGTGAAAGACCTGCAGGAGCTACTGTAGATGTTATGAACGTCCGACAGGCTCGATTTGATGACTACTCAATAGTTCAGTGTGCCATGCTTTACAGCTTAGAACTGGGACTTCAAAGATGTTTTGAACATCATGGAGCATATGAGATGTTCCAAGAGTTGAAGTTAATATTTCAAGCAAATGCCTGGGTTGAGAGATATGAAGTCTCCAACAAGTTCAATAGTTGCAAGATGGAGGAGAACAGTTCTGTCAGTGGACACATACTCAAAATGTCTAGGTATCATAACCACTTGACTCAGCTGGGAGTTGATCTTCCAATTGATAGTGTTATTGACAGAGTTCTTCAATCACTGCCACGAAGCTACAAAGGCTTCGTGATGAACTAAAATATGCAAGGGATGAATAAAACGATTCCTGAGCTCTTCGCAATGCTTAAGGCCGCGGTGGTAGAAATCAAGAAGGAGCATTAAGTGTTGATGGTTAACAAGACCACTACTTTGCCGTCTTGCTGGATGATGGCTCGTGTCCATGTCGGTATTTTCCTCGAAGAGGAAGTGATGATGCAACACAGCTGCGGTAGGTATTTCCCTCAATGATTGGACCAAGGTTATCGAACTAGCAGGAGAACCAAGCAACACTATGTAAATGGACCTGCACACAAAGAACAAATACTTGCAACCTGACGCGTAAGAGGGGTTGTGGATCCCTCCCGGGTAAAAGATAGATTGGTTTGTAGTAGATTGGATAAATAGATCTCACGGAAATGTGAAATAACATAAATAACAAAAAATTGCACCAAGGTAATTTTGGGTTTTTGGAATAATAGATCTAAAAATAAAAGTGGCAAATAATAGATCGGAAAGCAAATTCGATGAAGAATAGACCCTGGGGCCGTAGATTTTACTAGCGGCTTCTCTCGAGAAAAATAGCATACGGCGGGTAAACAAATTACTGTTGGGAAATTGATAGAACTTCAAATAATCATGACGATATCCATACAATGATCATTATATAGGCATCACATCCAAGATTAGTAGACCGACTCCTGCCTACATCTACTACTATTACTCCACACATCAACCGCTATCCAACATGAGTCTAGTGTAGTAAGTTCATGGAAAAATGGAGTAATGCAATAAGAATGATGACATGATGTAGTCAGGATCTATTCATGTAGGAATAGACCCCATCTTGTTATCCTTAATGGTAACGATCAATATGTTTCTTGTTGCCCCTTCTGTCACTAGGAAAGAATGTTGTGGAACGTAGCATGCAATTTCAAAAATTTCCTACGCTCACGCAAGATCTATCTAGGGGATGCATAGCGACGAGAGGGGGAGAGTGGGTCCACGTACCCTCGTAGACCGAAAGCGGAAGTATTTGACAACACAATTGATATAGTCGAATTTCTTCTCGTTCCAACCGATTAAGTACCAAATGCACGACACCTACAAGTTCTTGATGAGGACATCAATACCATTGTTACACCCACATCCCCTACTGCTATACATACTGGACCAATTACTAGAGCTCGCGCACGCCAATTGAATTACCAGGTACTTTTGTTTCTTGGTAACGATTCTAATGTTCATGAGAATATGATGCTGCCTAAATTGGATACATTTGTTTTGCTTACAAATGAAGGGCCTACGTTGGACAAGAAAGATGAACCTCGGAGCAAGTTCAAGCATGGAGATGATGGTATGCGCAAGGGGAACAAGAATGGAGTTACAAGTGATGATTCCAGGGCTTTGAAGCCACCATAATGAGTGCCTAAAGCCTTGGATGAAATATACAAGATGCCACTTCATAAATTTCGTCCAGAGGCTATTCTAGGTGCTGCGACACCTTATTTTTTGGCTAGGCCCATGTAATTTCGAAATACTTTATTGTAGGTTGTTTTTAGAGTCCGTATGTGTGGGGAAACAAGAGTTAGGGTTGGTTTCGGACCCCTCCTCCAAGGGCCACGAAATTCCCCCCTCTCTCCTCCATATATACAACTCTTAGGGCATCGTTTAGACTTTGGGGTTTTGTTTAGATTAAAGTTCGCCATAGCTGCAACTTCGCGTACTTCGTTTGTGTTCAACAACCAGACAAAGGCATCACAGAACCCCCACCTTGATCAATAAAGCTTTCCTCTTATATTCGCAATATCCAGATTGCAATCTTAGTTTCTTGCTTGTTCTTCGTTTGCCTGCAGGAAACAGACCTTCGTGGTCAGGTTGATCGTGCTCCGACGTGGTCAATAACCTTGGAGTTGGTTTAGTGATTGCTAAGACGCGCTGTCCTCGCACGTTCGTAGTCGGATCGTCAAAGTCGACTTCCTCCAAAACGATAGCCACCTTCTCATCGAAAGACGGGACACCTTTGCCTCTATCAAGTGGTATCAGATTTCCATGTTGCTCGGTGAGATTTTACAGTTTTTCGTAGTTTAGGTCGAGTCTATTCTTCATACCTATAGTCCATGAAAAAGCCAAAAAAATAGGGTTAGTTCATCATATCTGAACCAATCTGAGCCTTTGCATAGTCTTTTTAGAGTTTTGCTTTGTTGAATTTGCGGTTGCATCATCGCGTCGAGATGCTGGCCTTAGCGTCTAGTCCCTTAGAGTTTCGAGTTCTGTTCACAGGTTGTCATGCCGCCGCCGCACCATCGTCATCATTATTGCCATATACCACCACCCCCACCATATACATCGTCGCTGCCATATACAACCACCAATCCGAGTCCACATATACCATCGCCATATACAACCACCAATCCGAGTCCGCATATACCATCGCCATATACCACCACCAATCCAAGTCTAGATATACCATCGCCATATAAAACCACCAGTCCGAGTTCCACCAGATTCATCTCCGCCACCATTCCTAGTCCAAGTCCAGTATTTGTTGCTTTGTTTTCGAGTTCCAGATCATGCGATACTTCGAGTCATGACAGAGTAGGACTCCCGAAATTCCGTGCTACCCACAGTAGAAAAATAGTTCCAAACTAAAAAAACTAAGTCTGGAAAATTCTGGCTAGGCAGTTTTAGACCATTTGTAGACTTTTTCAAAAAAAAATTGTTGCGGAGAAAAAAAGAGAGGAAAAAAGTGAAAAAAATGAAAAAAAAATCAGAGAGTGCTCCTCCCTTGTTTACGTGCCTCGTCGTGATTTTGTTTGTGTTCTAGGCTCGCGTCTCTAGTAAGGTCTAGACTAGGACTAGCACAGTACCGTCGTTGAGCGTTTATTCAACTTTGCATCTCTGAATTGATTATTGCTGACCCTTTTTTCTGCCATATTATAAGCCTTCCCAGCTCCACATACATCTACATCATGCGTTTGACTCTCCCTGGTAATCTCTCTATCCAAGTTTTGAGATTTTTAACTACGACGGTTGCCGATCACCGCCTGCTGCTGGGTAAGAACTGGTAAGAATTTGAGATTTGCTTGACGGATTTGTGACGCCCCACCACCACCATTTTCTAGTAGTCTGTAGGATCATATTATTGTGTGTTTCTATTGCTGCTAACCATGGCAGGATCACAAGTCGATGAGACTGACTGGGAGAACATGACGAATAAGGAGTTGCATGATAAATTTCATCAAATGATGACTGAACAGGTGCAAGATGTGCTGAACAATTTTGAAGAGGCCATGGATAAGATAACCGGCTTTGAGAAGACGTTCGAAACAAAGCTTGATAACAAATTTACTGAACTTCTTGCGCGTCTTCCACAACCACCACTGGCTGCACCTGCCGCACCTTTGCAACAACAACAACAACAACAACAACAACAACAACAACAACAACAACAACAACAACAACAACAACAACAACAACAACAACAACAACAACAACAACAACGACGACGACAACGACGACTACCTCCACGTCGCGAAACAGCCCTCCGCCGAGCGAGCCGTGTCCCTCTTGAGCCTGGCCAAACTGTTGGTGCTGTTGTTGATACTTTTGTGGCTCCTGCTGCTATGCGGAGGAGGATGATTATGCAGGAGATTACAAGGATGAGGTTGATCAAAATTAGAACTACGTGCAACCACTAGCACCACAACCACCAGGTCATCCACATGCAAATAATGGCAATGGTAGGGCTCCCCCTCAGGTACGGGATCATGACCATCTCCCTAAACTAAAATTGTATATTCCACCATTTGAGGTTAGATACGTTCCTGATATATATCTTACTTGGGAGTTAGAAACCGAACAACGTTTTACATGTTTAGAATATCTCGAGGAGAGACGTGTTGCTATTGCACTTTGTGCTTTTACTAGTTTTGCTTGAGTGTGGTGGTCTGAACATCGTAGATTATATCCGAATAATATTCCAACTACACGGGCTGCTTTGAAAACTGCTATGCGTACTCGTTGGGTTCCACCATATTATCAACGTGAATTACTTCAAAAATTGCAGCGTTTAAGACAAGGAAAAAATTCTATAGAGGAATATTTTCAGGAATTACAAACTGGCATGATTAGATGTGGTATTGTTAAGGATAATGAAACTATTCTTGCATGTTTTATGGGTGGATTAAATAGAGAGATTCAGACCATTCTAGAGTATAAGGAGTATAATAATATCACTCGTTTATTCCATCTTGCTTGTAAAGCTGAACGTGAAGTGCAGGATTGACAGGCAATGTCACAAACTAACTATTCTGCAGGTCGACCTTCCTCATGGACACCGCGTGCATCCTCTACTTCCAAACATTCTACTGCATTGGCACCTCCATCAGCTGCCACCTCCAGTCGTGATACAGGAAAGCAGGCACAACCACCACTATCTACCAAGAGCATACCTGTCGGGCCTGTACAGAGCTCTTCTTCTTCCATGGCATCAACAGGGCACACAAGTGATATTATTTGTCATCACTGTAAGGGAAGAGGTCATTATGCAAGAGAATGCAAATCTCAGCGTGTGATGATTGCTACTGAGGATCGTGTTTATGAGTCCGCTAGTGACTATGATGAGGAGACTTTGGCTCTTATTACACGTGAAGAACACAATGGAGATGATTCTGTAAATGAGATGCAATACATGGCTCCTGAAGACGTTGATAGGTATGAATGTTTAGTTGCTCAACGTGTTTTGAGTGTGCAGGTCACACAAGCAGAGCAAAATCAAAGGCATAATTTGTTCCATACAAACGGAGTTGTGAAGGAACGTTCTGTTCTCGTCATCATAGATGGAGGGAGCCGCAACAACTTGGTTAGCATGGAGATGGTGGAGAAGCTATCTCTCACCACAAGACCACATACACATCCTTACTATATCCAATGGTTCAATAACAGCGGCAAGGTTAAGGTAACACGTACTGTTCATGTGCATTTTAGTATCTGCACATATGATGATTATGTTGATTGTGATGTGGTACCCATGCAAGCATGTTCCTTATTACTTGGTATACCATGTCAATTTGATAAAAATTCTATACACCATGGTAGAAACAATCAATATACTCTTATTCATAAGGATAAACATATTACTTTGCTTCCTATGACTCCTGATTCCATTTTGAAAGATGATATTAATAGAGCTAATAAAGCAAAACAGGAGCACAACAAGAGTAAAAATCAGATTGTGGCAAAAGAATTTGAGCAACAAATGAAGCCTAATAATAAACATCTAGTGTTGCTTTTGAAATTAAATTGAAAAGTGCATGTTTACTTGCCACCAAATCTAATATTGATGATCTAGATTTCAGCAAATTTGTTTGCTACGCTCTTGTGTGCAAAGAGACATTATTTTCATTCGCAGACGTTCCTTCCTATATGCCTCCTACTATTACTAACATCTTGTAGGAGTTCTTTGACGTCTTTCGACAAGACGGGCTATCGGGATTACCATCTATTCGAGGGATTGAGCATCAGATTGACTTAATTCCCGGTGCTTCGCTACCCAACCGTGCACCATACCGTACCAATCCAGAGGAGATGAAGGAGATTATGCGCCAAGTCCAAGAGCTGCTTGACAAAGGTTATATTCGCGAATCCCTTAGTCCTTGTGTTGTTCCTATTATTCTAGTGTCGGAAAAGGACGGTACGTCGCATATGTGTGTTGATTGTAGAGGCATTAATAATATTACTATTTCTTATCGTCATCCTATTCCTAGGCTAGATGATATGCTTGATGACTTGAGTTGGTCTACAATATTCTCCAAAGTTGACTTGTGTAGTGGATACCATTAAATTCGTATGAAATTGGGAGATGAATGGAAAACAACATTTAAAACTAATTTAGGTTCATATGAGTGGTTAGTCATGCCTTTTGGGTTAACTAATGCACCTAGTACTTTCATGAGACTAATGAATGAAGTTTTACGTGCTTTCATTGGATGATTTGTGGTAGTCTATTTTGATGATATACTGATTTATAGCAAATCTTTGGAAGAAATTTGGAAGATTTACGTGATGTTTTTATTGCTCTACAGGATGCACATTTGTTTGGTAACCTTGGGAAGTGCACCTTTTGCACCGACCGAGTATCTTTTCTTGGCTATGTTGTTACTCCATAGGGAATTGACGTTGATAACGCCAAGATTGAAGCTATTGAGAGTTGGCCGCAGCCCAAAACGGTCACACAAGTGAGGAGTTTTCTTGGCCTCGCTGGATTCTATAGGCGTTTTGTGAGAGATTTTAGCACCATTGCTGCACCTCTCAATGAGCTTACAAAGAAGGATGGACATTTTGTTTGGTGTACCGCACAGGAAGAAGCCTTCATGGTATTGAAAGATAAGTTGACACATGCTCCTTTACTCCAACTTCCTGATTTTAATAAGACTTTCGATCTTGAATGTGATGCTAGTGGAATTGGATTAGGAGGTGTGTTATTACAAGATGGCAAACCTGTTGCATACTTTTCTGAAAAATTGAGTGGGCCTAGTCTGAATTATTCTACTTATGATAAAGAACTATATGCTCTTGTTCAGACTTTAGAAACATGGCAACATTATTTATGGCCCAAAGAATTTGTTATACATTCTGATCATGAATCATTGAAACATATTAAAAGTCAAGCTAAACTGAATAGTAGACATGCTAAATGGTTTGAATTCATTGAGACTTTACCTTATGTCATTAAACACAAGACGGTTAAAGAAAATGTTATTGCTGATACATTGTCTCGTCGCTATACTATGCTTTCACAACTTGACTTCAAAATATTTGGTTTGGAGACCATCAAAGATCAATATGTGCATGATGCTAATTTTAAAGATGTAATGCAGAATTGTAAAGAAGGAAGAACATGGAACAAGTTCATCGTTAATGATGGATTTGTGTTCTGTGCTAACAAGCTATGCATTCCAGCTAGGTCCGTTCGTCTTTTGTTGTTGCAGGAGGCGCATGGAGGAGGATTAATGGGACACTTTGGCATGAAGAATACAGAGGACGTACTTGCTACTCATTTCTTTTGGCCAAAGATGAGACGGGATGTTGAGCGTTTTGTTGCTTGCAGCACTACATGTCAAAAAGCTAAGTCATGACTCAATCCTTATGGTTTATATATGCCTTTGCCTGTACCTAGTGTTCCTTGGGAGGACATATCTATGGAATTTGTTTTAGGTTTACCTCGAACAAAGAAGGGGAGGGATAGCATATTTGTTGTCGTGGATAGATTCTCGAAAATGGCACACTTTATACCATGTCATAAAAGAGATGATGCTGTTAATGTTGTTGATTTGTTCTTTCGTGAAATTATTCGCTCGCATGGTGTGCCAAATACTATTGTTTCCGATCGTGATACTAAAAATTTTAACCACTTTTGGAGATGTTTATGGGCTAAGTTGGGGACTAAACTACTTTTTAGTACTACTTGTCACCCCCAAACTGATGGACAAACTGATGTAGTCAATAGAACATTGTCTACTATGCTTAGGGCTGTTTTGAAGAATAATAAGAAAATGTGGGAAGAATGCTTGCCTCATATTGAATTTTCTTATAATCGTTTATTGCATTCTACTACTAAGATGTGCCCTTTTGAAATTTGGTACGGTTTCCTACCTCGTGCGCCTATTGATTTGTTGCCTCTTCCATCTTCGGAGAATGTTAATTTTGATGCTAAAGAACATGCTGAATTGATTTTAAAAATGCATCAGTTAACTAAGGAAAACATTGAGTGTATGAATGCTAAATATAAACTTGCTGGAGATAAGGGTAGAAAACATGTTGTGTTTGCACCTGAAGATCTTGTTTGGTTACATTTGCGTAAGGATAGATTTCCTAATTTGCACAAATCAAAGCTAATACCACGTGCTGATGGTCCTTTTAAGGTGTTAGAGAAAATAAATGATAATGCATATAAACTTGAGCTGCCTGCCGATTTTGGGGTTAGTCCCAATTTTAACATTGTAGATTTGAAGCCTTATTTGGGCAAGGAAGATGAGCTTCCGTCGAGGACGACTTCATTTCAACAAGGGGAGGATGATGAAGACATCAATACCATTGTTACACCCACAACCCCTGCTGCTATACATACTGGACCAATTACTAGAGCTCGCGCATGCCAATTGAATTACCGGGTACTTTTGTTTCTTGGTAACGATTCTAATGTTCATGAGAATATGATGCTGCCTAAATTGGATACATTTGTTTTGCTTACAAATGAAGGGCCTAACTTGGACAAGAAAGAGGAACCTTGGAGCAAGTTCAAGCATGGAGATGATGGTATGTGCAAGGGTAACAAGAACGGTGTTACAAGTGATGATTCCAGGGCTTTGAAGCCACCATAATGAGTGCCTAAAGCCTTGGACGAAATATACAAGATGCCACTTCATAAATTTCATCCAAAGGCTATTCTAGGTGCTGAGTCACCTTAGTTTTGGGACAGGCCCATGTAATTTTGAAATCCTTGATTATAGGCAATTTTTAGAGTCCGTATGTGTGGGGAAACAAGAGTTGGGGTTGTGTAGTGACCAGACCTCAAACAGTCTGATCTCTGTGCGTTAGTGTCATCCCTAGATAGGTAATGCTGACATGCACAGTACCTGAGGATTTATAACAGAGTAGCAATCACACACTTATTACATCGAATGTCTCAAAAGAGAACTTATTACATTGAATGTCTCAAAAGAGAACTTATTACAAATAAATATGGCTTAAGGCCATCTAATACGATAACAGCGGAAGATTTGGAAGATAAAGTGAGTCCATCAACTCCAACGACATCACTAAGTGAAAGACAACAACCTATGGCTCCTTACTCGTCGTCTGAAAAGTCGACAACATGATACGTTGCAGCCCGAAATGGGTCAGCACATGGAATATGCTGGCAATGTAACACAAGAGAGTAATGAACAGAATAATGCTATCACTACATGCATATATGGCTGGTGGAGGCTGTATGGTTAATATGTTTTGCGGAAAGCCAATTTTTCCCTACAACAAAGGAATAAATTTATTTAACTACCATGGTGGTTGTTAAACATTGAGAAGGTTCACCCAACTCAATCCCAATTAAGCATCATAATTAAACCCAATCAAATTATATTAAGAGTGATGAGATCCACATGATAATCCAAGAACTAGATACTCAAGATGTCCATAACCGGGGACACGACTAACCATGATTAGTTTGTACACTCTGCAGAGGTTTGTGCACTTTTCCCCACAAGAATCGATCACCTCCATTGGATTTCTCGCACTACATAATGTTTGAGAAACGGATCACTGAGACACAATCTTTCCGAAGAGGTCCCCTTAACCGATAGATAGGCCTGTACACCTACAATCCCCTACATCGGCTAGCCCATCATGGAAAGGTTTGCCACAACTTACTCAACTATGCCAGAACCCATAATGGCATGTGGCTGCACACGGAAGTTTCTAGCATGAATAATCTTATGATCCCTTTGAGCCTGGGTGGCAGTCCATAGGAGAATCACACGGTACCCCGGGATTTCCAAAAATACAGGCAACACCGGGTTCCCCAGGTGCCTCAATCCACCCAGATGTGTATTAAAGTTGCCACCTTAAGTTAACCATTAATTAACAATACTCACATCTGTCATGAATACACTCAAACCCAAACCACGTCTACGAGCATAGCATAGCAATATAAGCAACGTAGAAGTAACTCCCAAAGGTTTGGTAATAAACAGGACAATAGGTACTACCTCATCTACTTCCCAAAACCCACATATTAATCATATCCTAATCATTCAATTGTTTAAGGATTGATCTAATGCAATAAAACTGGGTAGTAAAGAGGTATGATCAAAGTGTTACTTGCCTTGCTGTTGATCCGTGAAACCTAGAGACTCGTAGTAGCACGCTTCGCACTCCGGTAAACAATGTTGCACAGGTAAACCTCAAATAAGAAGAACTAACCAGAAAGTTCAACTTAAGAACTACAGTTTGCAAAAAGAATCAAATCAAACGAAGCAACAAAACTCAAACTGCGAAAAAAACAAGCTTCGATTACTAATCTGGACTAAAGTCAAATTTTACAGTAGCAAAAACTTGCTTAAGTTGATTAAACAGAAAGAGGGCTTCGACACGAAACTCTAGCCGCATGAATCGTCTGATTCTGATAAACGCGTGAAAAGATAAACTAGAACGAAAATCGGATGAGAAATCCGAGAAAAAGAAAAACTGACGAATAGGCTAACGAACGAACGTTCGCTGTCTGCAGCTAAACGGTGAAAATCATTCGTTAAAATGAACGAACGAACGAACGTTCGCTAAATAACTAAACCGAAAAAACCGATCTATATAAAAAAATAAACCACGGTTCTTTAAAAAACCATACGGTTTTCCGAAGAAAACTGGCGGCGGCGGTTGCTACCTCTGGCGAGGCGATGGCAGGTCCGATGGGGCGGCGGTGGCGGCGGTCGGCGGCGAGGCAGCGAGGAGCGGTGGCGAAGTCCGCGGCGGCGGCGGCTTATGGTTAGGGTTAGGCGCGGGTGGGCTGGGGGTCGCGGGTGGCGGCTTATAAGAGCGGGCCGGCTAGGGAGTCCTGGCCGGTTACTACCCGAAGTCGGTTCGTTTTTTTAATTCCATGCAGAAAAACGCAGAAAAGAAATACCAAACGGACTCCAAAAATCCTGAAATAAAATTTTCCCATCCTCTAAAAATCTACCGGACAAGGTGAACATTTATTTGGGACTCTAATGCAATTTTGAAAAATGCATATTTTTCCTAATTCAAATAAAATTGCGATGAAACTCCGAATAAAATTCTTATTTGATTTTAATATTAAATCTCCAATATTTCTTTATTTTGAGGAAGTCATTTTATCCTCTCTCTTTTATTTTTATAAAGGAAAATATTCGAAGAGAAAATAATTAAAATCAAACGATCCTCTTTTCAAAATTTGAGAAAACTCAAATATGAAAATAATGAAATCCCCAACTCTCTCCGTAGGTCCTTGAGTTGAGTAGAATTTCTAGGATCAAACCAAAATGCATTAAAATATGATATGCAAAGATGATCTAATGCATAACATTCCAAATTGAAGAATTTGGGATGTTACAGGTTGGTTTTGGACCCCTCCTCCATGGGCCACGAAATTCCCCCTCTCTCCTGCATATATACAGCCCTTAGGGCATCGTTTAGACTTTGGGGGTTTTGTTTAGATTAAAGTTCGCCATAGCTGCAACTTCGCGTACTTCATTTGTGTTCAATGACCAGACAAAGGCGTCACAGAACCCCACCTTGATCAATAAAGCTTTCCTCTTATATTCGCAATATCCAGATTGCAATCTTAGTTTCTTGGTTGTTCTTCATTTGCCTACAGGAAACAGACCTTCGTGGTCAGGTTGATCATGCTCCGACATGGTCAATAACCTCTCAGAGTTGTTTTAGCGATTGCTAAGGCGCGACGTCCTCGCACGTTCGTAGTCGGATCGTCAAAGTCGACTTCCTCCAAAACGATAGCCACCATCTCATCGAAAGACGGGACACCTTTGCCTCTATCAGTTCTGCTCACGTTCAGCTCGATGACGTCCCTCGAGCTCTTGATCCAGAAAAGTATCGAGGGAGAGTTCCATCAGCACGACGGCGTGGTGAAAGTGATGGTGAAGTGATCCGCACAGGGCTTCGCCTAAGCACTACATGAATATGACCGGAGGCGTAAACTGTGGAGGGGGCGCTGCACACAGCTAACAATGTTTGTTGTGTGTTCTAGGCGCCCCCTCCCCACATATATGTAGGTGGGAGGGGGAGGGGGACAGCCATGGGGCGCCCCAAGTAGGAGGAATCCTACTTGGGGGCCTTGTCCAATTCGCCCCCTACCATCTTTTCCGGAGAGGGAAGGAAAGGGGAAAGAGGAGGGAACGAAGGGGGAGGCCGAATTGCCTCCCCTTCCTTCTATTTTCCGCTTTTCCTTTCCCCTTCCTATTCGGCTAGCAAGGGGAGCGCAGCAGCCCATGCTGGCTCCTGTGTTTCCCATCTTGGCCCCATAGGCTCATATAGTTTGCCGGGTGTAGCCCAGAACCCCTTCCGGTAACCCGATACGTACCCGGTACCCCCGTCACATTTCCGGTGCCCAAATACTACCGTCCTATATATGAATCTTTACCTCCCGACCATTTCGAGACTCACCGTCATGTCCGTTATCTCATCCAGGACTCCGAACAACATCCGATCACCAAATCACTTAACTCATATAATACAAAATCGTCATCGAACGTTAAGCGTCCGGACCCTATGGGTTTGAGAACTATGTAGACATGACCAAGACACCTCTCCGATCAATAACCAATAGCGGAACCTGGATGCTCATATTGGTTCCCACATATTCTATGAAGATCTTTATTGGTCGTAACATAATGACAACATACGTTATTCCCTTTGTCATCGGTATGTTACTTGCCCGAGATTCGATCGTCGGTATCTCCATACCTAGTTCAATCTCGTTACAGGCAAGTCTCTTTACTCCTTCCGTAATGCATCACCTCTTGACTAACTCCTTAGTTGTTTGCTTGCAAACTTATGATGTGTATTACCGAGAGGGCCCAGAGATACCTCTCTGATACTTGGAGTGATAAATCCTAATCTCGATCTATGCCAACCCAACAAACACCTTGGGAGATACCTGTAGAGCATCTTTATAATTGATACGTCTCCAACGTATCTATAATTTTTGATTGCTCCATGCTATATTATCTACCGTTTTAGACATTATTGGGCTTTATTTTCCACTTTATATTATTTTTGGGAGTAACCTATTAACCGGAGGCCCAGCCCAGAATTGCTGTTTTTTGCATGTTTTAGGGTTTCCAAGAAAAGGAATATCAAACGGAGTCCAAACGAAATGAAACCTTCGGAAACGTGATTTACTCATCAGATAAGATCCAGGAGACTTGGACCCTCCGTCAAGAAAGCCACGAGGTGGTCACGAGGGTAGGGGGCGCCCCCTAGGGCGCGCCCCCTGCCTCGTGGGCCCCTCAAAGCACCACCGATGTACTTCTTCCTCCTATATATATCCACGTACCCCCAAACAATCGGGGACAGAGCCAAAAACCTAATTCCACCGCCGCAACTTTCTGTATCCACGAGATCCCATCTTGGGGCCTGTTTTGGAGCTCCGCCGGAGGGGGCATCGATCACGGAGGGCTTCTACATCATCATCCAAGCCCCTCCGATGAAGTGTGAGTAGTTTACTTCAGACCTACGGGTCCATAGCTTGTAGCTAGATGGCTTCTTCTCTCTTTTTGGATCTCAATACAATGTTCTCCCCCTCTCTCGTGGAGATCTATTCGATGTAATCTTCTTTTTGTGGTGTGTTTGTTGAGACCGATGAATTGTGGATTTATGATCAAGTCTATCTATGAATAATATTTGAATCTTCTCTGAATTCTTTTATGTATGATTGGTTATCTTTGCAAGTCTCTTTGAATTATCAGTTTGGTTTGGCCTACTAGATTGGTTGTTCTTGCCATGGGAGAAGTGCTTAGCTTTGGGTTCGATCTTGCGGTGTCCTTTCCCAGTGACAGAAGGGGCAGGAAGGCACGTATTGTGTCATTGGCATCGAGGATAACAAGATGGAGTTTTTATCATATTGCATGAAACTATCCCTCTACATCATGTCATCTTTCTTAAGGCGTTACTCTGTTTTTAACTTAATATTCCAGATGCATGCTGGATAGCGGTCGATGAGTGGAGTAATAGTAGTAGATGCAGAATCATTTCAGTCTACTTGTCTCGGACGTGATGCCTATATACATGATCATACCTAGATATTCTCATAACTATGCTCAATTCTGTCAATTGCTCAACAGTAATTTGTTCACCCACTATAGAATACTTATGCTCTTGAGAGAAGCCACTAGTGAAACTCTGGCCCCCGGGTCTCTTTCTCATCATATCAATCTCCATCACTTTATTATTGCTTTGCTTTTACTTTATTTACTTTGCATCTCTATACCAAAAATACCAAAAAAATATTATTTATCATCTCTATCAGATCTCACTTTCGTAAGTCACCGTGAAGGGATTGACAACCCCTAAGCGCGTTGGTTGCGTTGAGCTTTTGTTTTTGTGTAGGTACGTGTAAAGCCCTCGATGCGGCTATATCCCCTACGTGTCGAAGCACGACTTAGAGGCATAACCGCATTGAAAGCAATGTCGCAAGTGAGGTAATCTCCCCAAACAACCCATGTAATACAATAAGGGAAAAGATACATAGTTGGCTTACAATCGCCACTTCACACAAATACATGAATAAAGCATTACATCATCCAGATACAATCAAGGTCCGACTACGAAACCAAAATAAAAGAACACTACCCCAAAAGCTACACAGATACCCTATCGACCCAACTGGGATCCACTACTGATCTTCATCGAGCTCCTCCTTAAGCTTGGTTGCGTCACCTGCTCGATAACATCGGCACCTGCAAACTAGTTTTGGAAGTATCTGTGAGTCACGGGGACTCAACAATCTCACACCCTCGTGATCAAGACTATTTAAGCTTATGGGTAAGGTAAAAGGTATGAGGTGGAGCTGCAGCAAGCGACTAGCATATTTGGTGGCTAACATATATGCAAATGAGAGCGAGAAGAGAAGGCAAAAGCACGGTCGAACAACTATGATCAAGAAGTGATCCTAGAACAACCTACGTCAAACATAACTCCAACACCATGTTCACTTCCCGGACTCCGCCAAGAAGAGACCATCACGGTTACACACGCGGTTGATGTATTTTAATTAAGATCAACTTCAGGTTTTCTACAACCGGACATTAACAAATTCCCATCTGCCCATAACCGCAGGCATGGCTTTCGAAAGTTCAAAACCCTGCAGGGGTGTCCCAACTTAGCCCATCACAAGCTCTCACGGTCAACGAAGGATATTCCTTCTCCCAAGACAATCCGATCAGGCTCAGCATCCAGGTTACAAGACATCCTCGACAATGGTAAAACAAGTCCAGCAACACCGCCCGAATGTGCCGACAAATCCTGATAGAAGCTGCACATATCTCGTTCTTAGGGCACACTCAGATTGTCGAAACTTTCGGTAGGCCAGCCCAGAGTTGCCCCTGGTGGCCACCGGCGGCTGACAGGTTGGACCAACACTCAGAGGAGCACTGGCCCGGGGGGTTAAAATAATGATGACCCTTGAGTCTGCAGAACCCAAGGGAAAGAAAAGGCTAGGTGGCGAATGGTAAAACCAATGTTGGGCATTGCTGGAGGAGTTTTATTCAAGGCGAACTGTTAAGGGGTTCCCATTATAACCCAACCGCGTAAGGAACGCAAAATCCGGGAACATTACACCGATATGACGGAAACTAGGGCGGCAAGAGTGGAACAAAACACCAGGCATAAGGCTGAGCCTTCCACCCTTTACCAAGTATATAGATGCATTAATTAAATAAGAGATATTGTGATATCCCAACAAAATATCCATGTTCCAACATGGAACAAACTCCAATCTTCACCTGCAACTAACAACGCTATAAGAGGGGCTGAGCAAAGTGGTAACATAGCCAAACAACGGTTTGCTAGGACAAGGTGAGTTAGAGGCTTGGCTTAACAATATGGGAGGCATGATAAGCAAGTGGTAGGTATCGCAGCATAGGCATAGCAACAGAGCGAGCATCTAGCAAGCAAAGATAGACGTGATTTCGAGGGTATGGTCATCTTGCCTGAAATCCCGCAAGGAAGAAGAACGAGTCCATGAATAAGACAAATGGACGAAGTCGAATGGGTCCTCACAAACGCGACGTTATCGGAACCAACCCGAAGAAGCAACACCGGAAAGAAGCACACAACATAGTAAACAACCAACACATGAACATGGCATGATATGCGGGATCGATGCGGGATGCGGTATGTGATGCATATACATGATATGCAAAGGAATGATTGAACCTGGCCTTAACTTGGAAATCCAAGAGTGCCACTTGAATGGTGAGCTAATTTCAGTTCAAATCGATATAAAGATCACCGGAATCGGATGCACGGTTTAGAAATGGCAAGCAAAACAAATATGGCACCGGAATGCGATAATCAGCAAGTAGCCATCTAAATGCATCAAGATAAATATGCTACAGCACTCAAACATGGCAACAAAATACATGGCAGGGATCCACTCATGATGCTTGACAAAAGATGGACACTGAGCTATGGCTAATTCATTCATTAACAGGCTCAAACAAGCATGGCAAAAGTGCAAAAGATAACAGGTTTTAGACTTAGTGAAATTAACACAAGTCTGGAATTTATCATCAGGAAGCACACTTTAGAGCTTGAAAACTACAAGCTATAGCAACTTAACATGACAAAGCAAGGCATGGCATGAAGCTCCTAAAAGCACTTAACAAAAGTCCCTTAGTGACCTTGAGCCAAAAGGGATCAGAAAATACAATTGCAAGCATGGCATGAAGCTCCTAAAAGCACTTAACAAAAGTCCCATAGTGACCTTGAGCCAAAAGGGATCAGAAAATACAATTGCAAGCATGTGAACATGGCAAAAACATAAACAGATTCAGACTTGGTGAAAAACTGGATCATGCAAAACAGATTAGCAAGTAGGCATGTTTACGAGCTCGATGCACTCACTACAGAGCATGGCATGACAAACTAAGCATAACCCATCAAGAATACATGGCATAGAAGCTAGACATGGCAAGAACAACAACATATCATGCACGGATCAACAACAACAAGCTCGGCAAAATCGCTAAACATGTTAACAATCTACCAGGAACATTTTATAGCAAAAGTAGAGCTCGATTGACTCAAGGTAGGGTGCTCCATAAATGCAAACAAAGACATGGATGGATAGAGCACCACAATGTTTACAAAACATCCTTACTAATCATCCTCAAAAGAGGCACGGATCACTAGGAAACAACATGAACATATGGCATAACAACAAAATCAGGACAAGGACTTGGTGAAATTCTAAGTCCCTGAAATCAGCATTACCGAGTAAGCTACTTTGCAAGCTTGTGATAGTCACCACAAATATCACAAAAATACATGTAAAGCACCCCTGTAAAGGTGGAATGGCATATAACAAAACACATGTAGAGCTCAGGATCATAGCATGCACACATTAAACATGGCAAAAATGACAAAATGCCATTTGCTGAAACAGATCTGCCAAATTCATCACATAGCCCTCTTCCAACAGCATTTCAGGCATCAAGATGAGCTCAAATGAAAATGATGCAATGAGATTAAATGATGTACTCTTGTAGACAAACATTTTGATATGCTACACGCATGATTCGGAGCTACGGATGCAGAGTTAAGGCATGATGAAGATTGCAAAAAAAATTAGGGTTGAAGGGGGAAAATTGAAGCGTGAGTTGAATCTGGATCTGGAGGCACGCAATCCGAGGAGATCGCCGGAGAGGAAAACGAGGTCGCCGGAGATCGAGGGAGGTGGCCGGAGCTAGGGCGCGGCCGGCGAGCTCCGACGAGCCTCGCGGGGCCGGCGGTGAGGAGAGGCAGGCGAGGCGCGAGCTCCAAGGCAGTAGCGGCGACCGGCGTCGTGGAGGCGCGGGCGCTCCGGCGAGCTTGCGCGGTGGCAGCGGTTGAGGCGTCGGCGGCGCCGGCTGGCGGACGGCGGACGGCGTGGCGACCCAGCACAGGAGGCGCGCAGCCGGGCGGTGGCGAAGAAGACGGGCCCCTCGGGCCAGGCATGGGCCTTGGGGGCCGGTGGGAGGCGCGATCGGTGGGGCGCCAAGTGGCACACCGCGGTTGGATGCGGGAGCGGCGACGCTGAGGTGGCACGCCCTCATTGGGCAGGGTGAGGTGGCCGGGCAGGGTGGACATTGTCCTGCGCGGGACGAAATGTCCGGCGGCGCGCGGAGGAGGAGGTTAGGGTTTCGTCTGCGCGAAAAATCCGGGAGGCACACATATTTATAGGTAGAGGGAGCTAGGAGTGTCCAAACGAGGTGCGGTTTTCGGCCACGCGATCGTGACCAAACGCTCTAGATGATAGAAGGGGTTTAGGTGGGTTTTGGGCCACTTTGGAGGGGTGTTGGGATGCAACACAAACGAGGCCTTTTCGGTCCCTCGGTTAACCGTTGGAGTATCAAACGAAGTCCAAATGGCATGAAACTTGACAGGCGGTCTACCGGTGGTAAACCAAAGCCGCATGACAAGTCTCGGTCCAATCCAAAAACGTTTAACACCCGCACACGAAAAGTGGTAGAAAGGGACACCGGGTGACATAGGAGCGCCGGATTGCAAAACGGACTACAGGGAAAATGCTCGGATGCATGAGACGAACATGTATGCAAATGAAATGCACATGATGACATGATAAGCAATGCATGACACGCAAGCACATGACAAGGCAACAACAGCGAATAACTGGAGGACACCTGGTAAATCGGTCTTGGGGCGTTACAACACTCCACCACTACGAGAGGATCTCGTCCCGAGATCTAGCATGGCACCGGAGGGAAAAATGGAAGAGAAAGAGAAGAGGTAAAGCTAATTTGCTCCTTTGACAAACGAGTGAGACCAAAGAACCTTGAAAGGTTAAATCATTTCGAGAAAATAATACAACGGAGATGAGCGAAGTTGAAAACACTCTGTTAGGAAAGAGGAACTAGGAACATAACGGAAACCTTGAGATTGCAAAGGTAAGAATGACGAGCGCAAAGGACAAGAAGGAATTGAAACCACTCTGGTTGAGATAAACAAATATCAAAGGAGAATAATCTCGGGCAGAACTCCGGTTGAAAAGTGATATGAAGCTTGATAAGATGAAAAGAACTTTAGCAGAGGGCACAACACCCTGGTTAAATGGATAAGCACGAAAAGAACACGATCTTCACAATTCGAGATGATGATTGAAAAGAGCAACATCACAAGGCCTCCGGAAGAAATAAATAGAAGATAGATAATTGAAAGAAAAGAATGGAGAAGACAATGCCAGCTTCTGCCACAACAGAGCTTGAAAAGGCATCCTTATGAGAAGGGTCGAACGGAGTTGTTGGAAAACCAACAACAAAAAGAGCAAGGTTGTAGTGGACTTATGGAGAACATCTCAAAACTAAGAGGTGAAATTCTGCCACTAACGGAAACAAAAGATTGGATTGAAATGAACAAGAAGACAAGAAATTATTTCACCGGGAGGATAAAGGAAGAACTTGGGTCATTTATAAGCACCATAAATAGCAACAGTCCTTAGAGAAAGCTTCGGTGAATTATAACCCAAGATAACTACAATGAAGAGACTGAAGGGTTGTAATGGATCTCATGAACGAATTGAAAATGATGGGTTTAACATATGTCCTTTCGGCCGACTTGTGAATCATGAAACAAGAAGGGAGCCTTCAAAATGACATAACACCACCTCAAAAGATAAGGTAGAACGAATTGCACTCCGGATTGCAAGATGAAGAATGCTTGAGCTCCTTAGAAAAGAATCTCGATGAACACTTCAAGAAGGAATTAAATCCTTGATGAACCAACATGTAGAACCTTCATGAAGAACTCCGGTAACAAAAGGATGATCAAACAAAAGGAAGGAGAAGTTGAAAACACAAGGTGAAACCTTGTAATGATTTAGATGGATCTCCGTGGTGATATAATTGCAAGAGATTGGAACTCCGGAAAAGAAAGATGAGCAAATGAAGTCAAGAGTTTTGCTGAACCTCCGGAATAAGAAATTAATCGCTTGGAAGAAACACGAATAAGAATTACGTTATGCTTATCCTTCACCAATTTAAATTGATGACAAGCAACGGATTTGGCATACTACTTATTCTCGTAGAAAGGACTAAGATAGATATTGCGCAAACTTGAAGAGGCCTTCAACGAACCACCAGAAGGATTGAAAACAACGAATAAATTGATATGATAACCAAGGAAGAGAATTCTTGAATGAACCACCGTAAGAATCGAAAATGAATGAAGTAAAAGGGATGAATCACCGGTAAGAATTACAGAACGAATGAGGATACTTGAGGGGATTTGTATACAACTGAAATGAAGAGATCACACGCTGATAAGAGAATACTTGAATGATGCACCGGTAAGATCGGGGAATGATAACTAAAAGCTGAGAATGAATAAATCTGAATTGATAGCCTCCGGAGAAACAAACTGAAAGTGCTCTGAATTACTCCGGATGGGTGAAAAGAATATCTCACAATCTAAAATAATTATGAGAGGATGGCAGCAAGCTAGAATCACGAATCTTGAAGAGACGAGAACAATATTGAGAGAAAAATCTTCTTCGGTCTTCAAAGGATGAGAATGACAACGAGAAACACCACCAAGAATTATTGAGGCACACCGGAATGAAGAATGGAAAAGTTGAGCCAACGATGAAAAGAATTTGACAGATCTTTGGAGAAATACTGATGACTGATGATGAATCATTCTTACGTCAAACTTTGAAATGAATTTGAGAATAACTCCGGAAAAATAGAAGAGTCAGGTAAGATCCTGGGAAAAGACCTGTGGGTTAGGGCCCACTCAAAAGAAACACCGTAGAACGATTTAAAAGAGAGAATGCACCGGTTGACTTAAAAGGCTTGAATGAGATTACAACCTTGAAAGAGCTTGAACGCATGCAAAGTGGAAACACGAATCTTCGAGATATCTTCAGCACTCCGGAACAATTGAATAGCGAGAGGTGAATGATAAAGAGGTGCACCGGTAAGGAAAAAACATTGAAATGAGGAAAAGGGATATGATCAACACCCAAAGCTTGAATTGACACCACCAGAGAAGAAACCGAGTGAAGAGTGACGAACTTGAAGCTCCGTTAGAATGTTCATGAGAATCACCGGGTAAGAACATGAAGGAAAAGAATGGAGAGACTTCACATGAATCAAAGGATACTTGATTAAGAAATCTGAGTCCTTGAAGAAAAAGGGTGGGTGGGCTGGAAAAACAAAGGCAACTTGGAGAAGGATGAAACAAACACCGTTGAGAAGAACTGATATTTGATCTTGCGAATGTTGAATTGATCAGATCCACTTGAAGTGAGACACACCGGTTGAAAAGGATTGACAGCACAATCTCGATGATCGAAAAGGATTAGTATTTAAATAGAAATATGAGAACAGCGCTTATGCAAGGTATGGAATCAACATTTGACTTCGAAGCAACTCGAATACCACAACTCAAAACAAAACCAAGGATTGGCTTGCATAATAAGCCGGAACAAACATATGATAGAGATTTCGTCCGAAGTTTTCGTGGTGGGGCCTACACGGGCTCGATCGTACAACACCATCACGTACAAGGAAGTGCACATGACATACGAAGCGTCCCCGAGTCGGCATAGCCAAGGACTCTTTAAGACACAACGAGACCACTGTAAAACCAACCGTGGATAGGCGGACCACTAGACGTCGAACCCCAATTTCGTATCATACATCTGTCGGAAATATATCCTATGAGCTACTTGCATTCCCACTTATAAACTCCCGAAACTTGCCGGTTATGCAATCAGGTGTTGGGGATATAGGGGAAGCATAATATCTCACCCAATCTAGCAAATCCTACATCCAGCTGTATCCATCCTTCAACACATAACCAAGAAACCTTCGGAAATCATTTACCTCAACCTTCGAAAAGCATCCGTTATACGAGTTATGGCAATACTCCCGAACTCCCTCCCCAGTACTAGGTGGCGTCGAGGTTATCTCACCAACAACTGCATAAAAGAGATTTTTGATGTTGGCGAAACTAAACTCAGGTATTCCAGAACTGCAACGATAAAATTGTGATGACAACACCTCGGAGCTCAACTCCCCGGGACACTGCCACAACCCCTAAATGTCAGGAGGCACCAAGAACAATGTTCTCATAACAAAACCATTGGAACGATTCCAAGATACCGGCGTGATCCTAAATTTTTTTAGTGAAATTTGAGAAGAGAAGAGTCAAAACTCTACGTCAGGATGCCTCACCAGAGCGACGAAGGGACTGAGGAGTAAAAGGAATTCCTAACTCTCCGATATGTGTAATCCTAAATGACTCAAAACATTTTTCTAGACTCAACAACGCCAATGATTCGATCAAGCAGGGGGCTCCTAAGGTCGGGGATGGCTCTGATTACCAACTTGTAATGCCCTCGATGCGGCTATATCTCCTACGTGTCGAAGCACGACTTAGAGGCATAACCGCATTGAAAGCAATGTCGCAAGTGAGGTAATCTTCGCAAACAACCCATGTAATACAATAAGGGAAAAGATACATAGTTGGCTTACAATCGCCACTTCACACAAATACATGAATAAAGCATTACATCATCCAGATACAATCAAGGTCCGACTACGGAACCAAAATAAAAGAAGACTACCCCAAAAGCTACATAGATCCCCGATCGAGCCAAGTGGGCTCCACTACTGATCAACTAGAACGAAACAACACAAAGGACAAGATCTTCATCGAGCTCCTCCTTAAGCTTGGTTGCGTCACCTGCTCGAGAACATCGGCACCTGCAAACTGGTTTTGGAAGTATCTGTGAGTCACGGGGACTCAGCAATCTCACACCCTCGTGATCAAGACTATTTAAGCTTATGGGTAAGGTAAAAGGTATGAGGTGGATCTGCAGCAAGCGACTAGCATATTTGGTGGCTAACATATACGCAAATGAGAGCGAGAAGAGAAGGCAAAAGCACGATCGAACAACTATGATCAAGAAGTGATCCTAGAACAACCTACGTCAAACATAACTCCAACACCATGTTCACTTCCCGGACTCCGCCGAGAAGAGACCATCACGGTTACACACGCGGTTGATGTATTTTAATTAAGATCAACTTCAGGTTTTATACAACCGGACATTAAAAAATTCCCATCTGCCCATAACCGTGGGCACGGCTTTCAAAAGTTCAAAACCCTGCAGGGGTGTCCCATATTAGCCCATCACAAGCTCTCACGGTCAACGAAGGATATTCCTTCTCCCAAGACAATCCGATCAGGCTCGGCATCCAGGTTACAAGACATCCTCGACAATGGTAAAACAAGTCCAGCAACACCGCCCGAATGTGCCGACAAATCCCGATAGGAGCTGCACATATCTCGTTCTCAGGGCACACTCAGATTGTCCAAACTTCCGGTAGGCAGCCCAGAGTTACCCCTGGTGGCCACCGGCGGCTGACAGGTTGGACCAACACTCAGAGGAGCACTGGCCCGGGGGGTTAAAATAATGATGACCCTTGAGTCTGCAGAACCCAAGGGAAAGAAAAGGCTAGGTGGAAAATGGTAAAACCAATGTTGGGCATTGCTGGAGGAGTTTTATTCAATGCGAACTGTCAAGGGCTTCCCATTATAACCCAACCGCGTAAGGAACGCAAAATCCGGGAACATAACACCGATATGAGGGAAACTAGGGCAGCAAGAGTGGAACAAAACACCAGGCATAAGGCCGAGCCTTCCACCCTTTACCAAGTATATATAGATGCATTAATTAAATAAGAGATATTGTGATATCCCAACAAAATATCCATGTTCCAACAGGGAACAAACTCCAATCTTCACCTACAACTAACAACGCTATAAGAGGGGCTGAGTAAAGCGGTAACATAGCCAAACAACGGTTTGCTAGGACAAGGCGGGTTAGAGGCTTGGCTTAACAATATGGGAGGCATGATAAGCAAGTGGTCGGTATCGCAGCATAGGCATAGCAAAAGAGCGAGCATCTAGCAATTAAAGATAGAAGTGATTTCGAGGGTATGCTCATCTTGCCTGAAATCCCACAAGGAAGAAGAACGAGTCCATGAAGAAGACAAACGGACGAAGTCGAACGGGTCCTCACAAACGCGACGTTATCGGAACCAACCCGAAGAAGCAACACCGGAAAGAAGCACACAACATAGCAAACAACCAACACATGAACATGGCATGATATGCGGGATGCGGGATGCGGTATGTGATGCATATACATTATTTGCAAAGGAATGATTGAACCTGGACTTAAGATGGAAATCCAAGAGTGCCACTGGAAAGGTGAGATGATTTCGGTTGAAATCGATATAAAGATCACCGAAATCGGATGCACAGTTTGGAAATGGCAAGCAAAACAAATATGGCACCGGTATGCGATAATCAGCAAGTGGCCATCTAAATGCATCAAGATAAATATGCTACATCACCCAAACATGGCAACAAAATATATGGCAGGGATCCACTCATGATGCTTGACAAATGATGAACACTGAGCTACGGCTAATTCATTCATTAACAGGCTCAAACAAGCATGGCAAAAGTGCAAAACATAACAGGTTTTAGACTTAGTGAAATTAACACAAGTCTAGAATTTATCATCAGGAAGCACACTTTTAAAGCATGAAAACTACAAGCTACAGGAAGTTCGCATGAAAAAGCAAGGCATGGCATGAAGCTACTCAAAGCACTTAACAAAAGTCCATTAGTGACCTTGAGCCAAAAGGGATCAGAAAATACAATTGCAAGCATGTGAACATGGAAAAAACATAAAAAGATTCAGACTTAGTGAAAAACTGGAGCATGCAAAACAATTAGCAAGTAGGCATGTTTACGAGCTCTATGCACTCACTACAGAGCATGGCATGACAAACTAAGCATACAACCATCAAGAATACATGGCATAGAAGCTAGACATGGGAAGAACAACAACATAGCATGCACGGATCAACAACAACAAGCTCGGCAATATCGCTAAGCATGTTAACAATCTGCCAGGAACATTTTATAGCAAAAGTAGAGCTCGATTGACTAAACCTAGGTTTCTCCATAAATGCAAACAAAGACACGGATGGATAGAGCACCACAACGTTAACAGAACATCGTTACTGATCATCCTCAAAAGAGGCACGGATCACTAGGAAACAACATGAACATATGGCATAACAACAAAATCAGGACAAGGACTTAGTGGAATTCTAAGTCCCTGAAATCAGCATCACCGAGTAAGCTACTTTGCAAGCTTGTGCTAGTCACCACAAATATCACAAAAATACATGGCAAGCACCCCTGTAAAGATGGCATGGCATATAACAAACACATGTAGAGCTCAGGATCATAGCATGCACACATTTTACATGGCAAAAATGACAAAATGCCATTTGCTGAAACAGATCTGCCAAATTCATCACATAGCCCTCTTCCAACAGCATTTCGGGCATCAATATGAGCTAAAATGAAAATGATGCAATGAGATTAAATGATGTACTCGTCGAGGCGAACATTTTGATATGCTACATGCACGATTCGGAGCTACGGATGCAGAGTTAAGGCATGATGAAGATTGCAAAAAAATTAGGGTTGAAGGGGGAAAATTCAAGCGTGAGTTGAATCTGGATCTGGAGGCACGCAATCCGAGGAGATCGCCGGAGAGGAAAACGAGGTCGCCGGAGATCGAGGGAGGTGGCCGGAGCTGGGGCACGGCTGGCGAGCTCCCGCGAGCTTCATGGGGCCGGCAGCAAGGAGAGGCAGGCGAGGCGCGAGGTCCAAGGCGGCGGCGGCGACCGGCGTCGTGGAGGCGCGGGCGCTCCGGCGAGCTTGCGCGGCGGCGGCGGTTGAG
>NC_041380.1:245931691-245997922 GCF_002162155.2 Triticum dicoccoides | reverse complement strand
ACCCAGCGCGGGAGGCGCGCAGCCGGGCGGCGGCGAAGAAGACGGGCCCCGCGGGCCAGGCATGGGCCTCGCGGGCCGGTGGGAGGCACGGGCGGAGGGGCACCAAGTGGCACGCCCCGGTTGGACGCGGGAGTGGCGGCGCTGAGGTGGCACGCCCTCATTGGGCAGGGTGAGGTGGCCGGGCGGGGTGGACATTGTCCGGCGCTGGACGAAATGTCCGGCGACGCGCGGAGGAGGAGGTTAGGGTTTCGTCTGAGCGAAAAAATCCGAGAGGCACACATATTTATAGGTAGAGGGAGCTAGGAGTGTCCAAATGAGGTGCGGTTTTCAGCCCCGCGATCATGATCAAACGCTCTAGATGATAGAAGGGGTTTAGGTGGGCTTTGGACCACTTTGGAGGGGTGTTGGGCTGCAACACAAACGAGGCCTTTTCGGTCCCTCGGTTAACCGTTGGAGTATCAAACGAAGTCCAAATGGCATGAAACTTGACAGGCGGTCTACCGGTGGTAAACCAAGGCCGCATGACAAGTCTCGGTCCAATCCGAAAATATTTAACACCCTCACACGAAAAGAGGTCGAAAGGGACACCGGGTGACATAGGAGGGCCGGATTGCAAAACGGACAACGGGGAAAATGGTCGGATGCATGAGATGAACATGTATGCAAATGAAATGCACATGATGACATGATAAGAAATGCATGGCACGCAAGCACATGACAAGGCAACAACAGTGAATAACTGGAGGACACTTGGCACATCGGTCTCGGGGCGTTACAGTACGAGGGACTCGAGCGTAGCCTCCTACTATATTGATACCTTGGTTCTCAAAAAGTGAGGGAAATACTTACGCTACTTTGCTACATCATCCCTTCCTCTTCGGGGAAATCCAACGCAGTGCTCAAGAGGTAGCAAGAGAATTTCTGGCGCCGTTGCCGGGGAGTCTGCGCAAAAGTCAACATACCAAGTACCCATCACAATCCCTATCTCCCGCATTACATTATTTGCCATTTGCCTCTCGTTTTCCTCTCCCCCACTTCACCCTTACCGTTTTATTCGCCCTCTCTCTTCCTCCCTCTCTCTCTCTATTTGCCTCTTTTGCCCGTTTACTCTTTGTTTGCTGTGTGTTAGTTTGCTTGCTTGTCGTTCTGGCTAGTTCTTAACCTTCTGCCTCTATGTCTGAAATTGAGGATACTATTGTCGATAACAATTTTGATGATCCTACTAAAGAACCCAATATCTCACATATAAAAAGATTTCGTGTTGGTAGCGGTAATATTATTGGAAAGGGAGTCATTCAAGATTTCTTTACTTGTGCCGGTGCTTTACCTTCTATGGGTAGTTCTATTCTTCATAGAACTAGTAGTATTGCGGACGCTATTGCCATGCTTGTAGTTGAACTTGAGAGGCAATTCATGCACTTCCATCCTTCTATACAAAGGATTTTCCTAGAATTTTCTAATATTGAGCATTCTTCTGTTAAGCATGCCGTTACTATCTTTTTGGCTCATGAGTTTCGATTCATAATTAAAGAGGCCAAAGAAATCTTTGCGCATTATAGGTTGGATGTTTGTCGTCGTCCCATAGAGACTATCCTCTTTGATCAAGAAGAAATAATGTGTTTTCAATCTCTAGACTATGTTGCTTTCAATGAAAATCTTAGAAAAAAGGTTCCTACCAATGTTTTACTTGATAGAATTTCTGAACTTAATGATGATTTAGCTATTCGAGATAATGACTTGGGATATTATCTTGAATATAGGCTCACAAAGTTCTGTCAAAAGAATGCTTATAATGATGAATTGGTTGTGCAATATGAAGGACCAAAGGAGGAACCTATACCTCCCAAGGTTGATCTTGGAGACTTTTGTCCCAACAAATTTAGCCCTTTTGATTACTTTTGCTTGCCTCAAAGAAAACTTGATGCTGAACTTAGAGAATATGAAATGAGTTTTAACAATCTATCTTATTATTATGGCAATACCTAGATCCATTCTTGCTTGTTATGCCTAGCTAAGGGTGTTAAACGATAGCGCTTGTTGGAAGGCAACCCAATTTTATTTTTATTCCTTGCCTTTTGCTACTGTTTAGTAATAAATAAATTATTTAGCCTCTGTTTTGGTTGTATTTTTGTGTTTAATTAGTGTTTGTTCCAAGTAGAACCGTTGGGATGACTTGGGGAAAGTCTTGTTGAACTTGCTGTAAAAAACAGAAACTTTAGCGCTCACGAGAACTGCTGTCATTTTTATTTGGAAAGTGATATTTAGTTAATTCTTTTTTAAGATGATTAATAGATAAATTCCTCACGTCCAGAAATTTATTTTAGAATTTTTGGGGTTCCAGATCGTGCACTAGATACAGATTACTACAGACTGTTCTGTTTTTGACAGATTCTGTTTTTCGTGTGTTGTTTGCTTATTTTGATGAATCTATGGCTAGTAAAATAGTTTATAATCCATAGAGAAGTTGGAATACAGTAGGTATAACACCCATATAAATAAATAATGAGTTCATTACAGTACCTTGAAGTGGTCTTTTGTTTTCTTTCGCTAACGGAGCTCACGAGTTTTCTACTTTAAGTTTTGCGTTGTGAAGTTTTCAAGTTTTGGGTAAAGATTTGATGGATTATGGAACAAGGAGTGGCAAGAGCCTAAGCTTGGGGATGCCCATGGCACCCCCAAGATAATATAAGGACACCTAAAAGCCAAAGCTTGGGGATGCCCCGGAAGGCATCCCCTCTTTCGTCTACTTCTATCGGTAACTTTACATGGAGCTATATTTTTATTCACCACATGATATGTGTTTTGCTTGGAGCATCTTTTATGATTTGATTATTTTCTTATTAGTTTACCACAATCATCCTTGATATACACACCTTTTTAGAGAGCCATACATGATTTGGAATTTGATAGAATACTCTATGTGCTTCACTTATATCTTTTGAGCTTTATAGTTTTGCTCTAGTGCTTCACTTATATCTTTTAGAGCACGATGGTGGATTTGTTTTATAGAAACTATTGATCTCTCATGCTTCACTTAGATTATTTTGAGATTCTTAATAGCATGGTAATTTGCTTAAAATTCTAATATGCTTGGTATGCTAGATTAATAATAAAACTTTCTTATGAGTGTGTTGAATACTAAGAAAAGTTTGATGCTTGATGATTGTTTTGAGATATGGAGGTAATAATATCAAAGTCATGGTAGTTGAGTAGTTGTGAATTTGAGAAATACTTGTGTTGAGGTTTGCAAGTCCCGTAGCATGCACATATGGTAAACATTATACAACAAATTTGAAACATGAGGTGTTATTTGATTGTCTTCCTTATGAGTGGCGGTCGGGGACGAGCGATGGTCTTTTCCTACCAATCTATCCCCCTAGGAGCATGCGCGTAGTGCCGAGGTTTTTGTTGACTTGTAGATTTTTGCAATAAGTATGTGAGTTCTTTATGACTAATTTTGAGTCCATGGATTATACGCACTCTCACCCTTCCATCCTTGCTAGCCTCTTCGGTACCGTGCATTGCCCTTTCTCACATTGAGAGTTGGCGCAAACTTCGCCGATGCATCCAAACCCCGTGATATGATACACTCTTTCACACACATAAACCTCCTTATATCTTCCTCAAAACAGCCACCATACCTACCTATTATGGCATTTCCATAGCCATTCCGAGATATATTGCCATGCAACTTTCCACCATTCCGTTCATCATGACACATTCATCATTGTCATATTGCTTAGCATAATCATGTAGTTGACATAGTATTTGTGGCAAAGCCACCGTTCATAATTCTTTTATACATGTCACTCTTGGTTCATTGCATATCCCGGTACACTGTCGGAGGCATTCATATAGAGTCATCTTTGTTCTAGTCTCGAGTTGTAATCATTGAGTTGTAAATAAATAGAAGTGTGATGATCATCATTATTAGAGCATTGTCCCAAGTGAGGAATAATAAAAAAAGAAAGGCCATAAAAAAGGGAGAAGGCCCAAAAAAATAGAAAGGCCATAAAAAAAGAGAAGGCCCAAAAAATGAGAGAAAAAGAGAGAAGGGACAATGTTACTATCCTTTTACCACACTTGTGCTTCAAAGTAGCACCATGATCTTCATAGTAGAGAGTCTCTCATGTTATCACTTTCATATGCTAGTGGGAATTTTTCATTATAGAAATTGGCTTGTATATTCCAAAAATGGGCCTCCTCAAGTGCCCTAGGTCTTCGTGAGCAAGCAAGTTGGATGCACACCCACTAGTTTCTTTTGTTGAACTTTCATACATTCATAGCTCTAGTGCATCCGTTGCATGGCAATCCCTACTCCTTGCATTAACATCAATCTGTGGGCATCTCCATAGCCCATTGATTAGCCTCGTTGATGTGAGACTTTCTCCTTTTTTGTCTTCTCCACATAACCCCCCTCCATTATATTCTATTCCACCCATAGTGCTATGTCCATGGCTCACGCTCATATATTGTGTGAAAGTTTATAGGTTTGAGATTACTAAAGTATGAAACAATTTCTTGGCTTGTCATCGGGGTTGTGCATGATGATAGCATTCTTGCGTGACGAAAATGAAACATGACTAAACCATATGATTTTGTAGGGATGAACTTTCTTTGGCCATGTTATTTTGAGAAGACATAATTGCTTAGTTAGTATGCTTGAAGTGTTATCAATTTTATGTCAATATGAACTTTTGTCTTGAATCTTTCGGATCTGAATATTCATACCACAATTAAGAAGAATTACATTAAAATTATGCCAGGTAGCACTCCGCATCAAAAATTCTGTTTTTATCATTTACCTACTCGAGGACGAGCAGGAATTAAGCTTGGGGATGCTTGATACTTCTCCAACGTATCTATAATTTTTGGTTGCTCCATGCTATATTATCTACTGTTTTAGACATTATTGGCCTTTATTTTCCACTTTTATATTATTTTTGGGACTAACCTATTAACCGGAGGCCCAACCCAAAATTGATGTTTTTTGCCTGTTTTAGGGTTTCGAAGAAAAGGAATATCAAACGGAGTCCAAACGGAATGAAACCTTCGGAAACATGATTTACTCATCAGATAAGATCCAGGAGACTTGGACCATCCGTCAAGAAAGCCACGAGGTGGTCACGAGTGTAGGGGGAGCCCCCTAGGGCGCGCCCCTGCCTCGTGGGCCCCTCGAAACTCCACCGACGTACTTCTTCCTCCTATATATATCCACGTACCCCGAAACGATGGGGGACGGAACCAAAAACCTAATTCCACCACCGCAACTTTCTGTATCCACGAGATCCCATCTTGGGGCCTGTTCCGGAGCTCCGCCGGAGGGAGCATCGATCACGGAGGGCTTCTACATCATCATCCAAGCCCCTCCGATGAAGTGTGAGTAGTTTGCTTCAGACCTACGAGTCCATAGCTAGTAGCTAGATGGCTTTTTCTCTCTTTTTGGATCTCAATACAATGTTCTCCCCCCCCTCTCGTGGAGATCTACTCGATGTAATCTTATTTTTGCGGTGTGTTTGTTGAGACCAATGAATTGTGGGTTTATGATCAAGTCTATCTATGAATAATATTTGAATCTTCTCTGAATTCTTTTATGTATGATTGGTTATCTTTGCAAGTCTCTTCGAATTATCAGTTTGGTTTGGCCTACTAGATTGGTTGTTCTTGCCATGGGAGAAGTGCTTAGCTTTGGGTTCGATCTTGCGGTGTCCTTTCCCAGTGACAGAAGGGGCAGCAAGGCACGTATTGTATCGTTGCCATCAAGGATAACAAGATGGGGTTTTTATCATATTGCATGAAACTATCCCTCTACATCATGTCATTTTGCTTAAGGCGTTACTCTGTTTTTAACTTAATACTCTGGATGCGTGCTGGATAGCGGTTGATGAGTGGAGTAATGGTAGTAGATGCAGAATTGTTTCGGTCTACTTCTCTCAGACGTGATGCCTATATACATGATCATACCTAGATATTCTCATAACTATGCTCAATTCTGTCAATTTCTCAATAGTAATTTGTTCACCCACCGTAGAATACTAATGCTCTTGAGAGAAGCCACTAGTGAAACCTATGCCCCCCTGGTCTCTTTCTCATCATATCAATCTCCATCACTTTATTATTGCTTTGCTTTTACTTTATTTACTTTGCATCTCTATACCAAAAATACCAAAAAAATATTACTTATCATCTCTATCAGATCTCACTTTCGTAAGTGACCGTGAAGGGATTGACAACCCCTAAGCGCGTTGGTTGCGTTAAGCTTTTGTTTTTGTGTAGGTACGAGGGACTCGAGCGTAGCCTCCTACTGGATTGATACCTTGGTTCTCAAAAACTGAGGGAAATACTTACGCTACTTTGCTGCATCATCCCTTCCTCTTCGGGGAAATCCAACGCTGTGCTCAAGAGGTAGCAATAATCACCCAGTTATATTGTGATGTTTGATAGCACACAAGGCATTCCTTTGGTATTCGGGAGTTGCATAATCTCATAGTCGAAGGAATATGTATATGACATGAAGAAAGCAATAGCAATAAAACTGAACGATCAATATGCTATGCTAACTAATGGGTCTTTTCCATCACATCATTCTCCTGATGATGTGATCTCGTTCATCAAATGAGAACACATGTCTATGGTTAGGAAACTTAACCATCTTTGATTAACGAGCTAGTCTAGTAGAGGCTTACTAGGGACACAGTGTTTTGTCTATGTATCCACACATATATTAAGTTTCCAGTTAATACAATTCTACAATGAATAATAATCATTTATCATGATATAAAGAAATATAAAATAACAAATTTATTATTGCCTCTAGGGCATATTTCCTTCAGTCTCCCACTTCCACAAGAGTCAATAATCTAGTTCACATCGCCATGTGATTTAACACCAAAGGGTTTACTAGAGTCAATGATCTAGTTCACATCGCAATGTGATTAACACCAATAGTTCACATCGCCATGTGACCAACACCCAAAGGGTACTAAGGTGTGATCATGTGTTTGCTTGTGAGAGAAGTTTAGTCAACGGGTCTGCTACATCCAGATCCGTATGTATTTTGCAAATTTCTATGTCTACCATGCTTTGCATGGGGCTACTCTAGCTAATTGCTCCCACTTTCAATATGTATCTAAATCAAGACTCAGAGTCATCCGGATTAGTGTCTAAGCTTGCATCGATGTAACTCTTTACGATGAACTCTTTATCACCTCCATAACTGAGAAACATTTCCTTAGTCCTCTTTAAGTTAACTAAGGAAAATTTTGACCGCTGTCTAGTGATCTATTCCTGGATCACTGTTGTACCCCCTTGAAAACTCATGGCAAGGCACAGAATAGGTTTGGTACACAGCATGGCATACTTTATAGAACCTATGACTGAGGCATAGGGAATGAATTTCATTCTCTATATATTCTACCATGGTTGGGTTTTGAGTCTTACTCAACTTCACACCTTGTAACACAGGCAAGACCCTTTCTTTGACTAATCAATTTTGAACTTCTTCAAAACTTTATCAAGGTATGTGTTTTGTGGAAGTCCTATTAAGAGTCTTGATCTATCTCTATAGATATTGATGCCCAATATATAAGAAACTTCACTGAGGTCTTTCATTGAAAACCTTTTATTTAAGTATCCTTTTATGCTATCCAGAAATTCTATATCATTTCCAATCAACAATATGTCATCCACATATAATATTATAAATGCTACAGAGTTCCCACTCACTTTCTTGTAAATACAGGCTTCTCCAAAAGTCTGTATAAAACCATATCCTTTGATCACCTCATCAAAGCGTATATTCCAACTCCGAGATGCTTGCACCACTCCATAAATGGATCGCTGGAGCTTGCACACTTTGTTAGCACCTTTAGGATCGACAAAACCTTCTGGTTGCATCATGTACAACTCTTCTTTAAGAAATCCATTAAGGAATGCAGTTCCGATGTCCATTTGCCGGATTTCATAAAATGTGGGAATTGCTAACATGATTCAGACAGACTTAAGCATCGCTACGAGTGAGAAAATCTCATCGTAGTCAACACCTTAAACTTGTCAAAAACCTTTTGCGACAAGTCGAGATTTGTAGATAGTAACACTACCATCAGTGTTCGTCTTCCTATTCAAGATCCATTTATCTCAATGGCTTGCCGATCATTGGGCAAGTCCACAGAAGTCCATACTTTGTTCTCATACATGGATCCTATCTCAGATTTCATGGCCTCTAGCCATTTATCGGAATCTGGGCTCATCATCGCTTCCTCATAGTTCGTAGGTTCATCATGGTCTAGTAACATGACTTCCGGAACATGATTACTGTACCACTCTGCTGCAGAACATGCTCTGGTTGACCTACGAGGTTCAGTAGTAACTTGATCTAAAGTTGCATGATCATTATCATTAGCTTCCTCTCTAGTTGGTGTAGACATCACGGGAATGGTTTTTGATGAGATACTTTCCATTTCGAGAGAAGGTACAATTACCTCATCAATTTCTACTTTCCTCCCACTCACTTCTTTCGAGAGGAACTCCTTCTCTAGAAAGGATCCATTCTTAGCAATAAAGATCTTGCCTTCGGATATGTGATAGAAGGTGTACCCAACAGTTTCTTTTGGGTATCCTATGAAGACGCACTTCTCCGATTTGGGTTCGAGCTTATCAGGCTGAAGCTTTTTCACATAAGCATCACAACCCCAAACTTTAAGAAACGACAGCTTAGGTTTCTTGCCAAACCACAGTTCATACGGTGTTGTCTCAACGGATTTAGATGGTGCCCTATTTAAAGTGAATGTAGCTGTCTCTAATGCATAACTCCAAATCGGTAGTGGTTAATCGGTAAGAGACATCATAGATCACACCATATCTAATAAAGTATGATTACAACGTTCGGACACACCATTACGCTGTGGTATTCCAGGTGGCGTGAGTTGTAAAACTATTCCACATTGTTTTAAATGAAGGCCAAAGATGTAACTCAAATATACGCCTCTACGATCAGATCGTAGAAACTTTATATTCTTGTTACGATGATTCTCCACTTCACTCTAAAATTCTTTGAAATTTTCACATGTTTCAGACTTGTGTTTCATTAAGTAGATATACCCATATCTGCTCAAATCATCTGTGAAGGTCAGAAAACAACGATACCCGCCGCGAGCCTCAACACTCATCGGACCGCATACATCGGATGTATTATTTCCAATAAGTCAGTGGCTCGCTCCATTGTTCCGGAGAACGGAGTTTTAGTCATCTTGCCCATGAGGCATGGTTCGCAAGTATCAAATGATTCATAATGAAGTGATTCCAAAAGCCCATTTGCATGGAGTTTCTTCATGCGCTTTACACCAATATGACCAAAACAACAGTGCCACAAATATGTTGCACTATCATTATCAACTTTGCATCTTTTGGCATCAATATTATGAATATGTGTATCACTATGATCGAGATATAATAAACCATTTACATTGGGTGTATGACCATAGAAGGTTTTATTCATGTAAACAGAACAACAATTATTCTCTGACTTAAATGAATAACCATATTGCGATAAACATGATCCAAGCATATTCATGCTCAACGCAAACACCAAATAACATTTATTTAGGTCCAACACTAATCCCAAGGTAGAGGGAGTGTGCGATGGTGATCTTATCAACCTTGGAATCACTTCCAACACACATCGTCACCTTGCCCTTAACTAGTCTTTGTTCATTTTGCAACTCTTGTTTTGAGTTACTAATCTTAGCAACTGAACTGGTATCAAATACCCTGGGGGTTACTATGAACACTAGTAAAATACACATCAATAACTTGTATATCAAATATACCTTTGTTCACTTTGCCATGCTTCTTATCTGCCAAGTATTTGGGGTAGTTCCGCTTCCATTGACCATTCCCTTTGCAGTAGAAGCACTCAGTTTCAGGCTTAGGTCTAGCTTTGGGCTTCTTCATGGGAGTGGCAACTTGCTTGTCATTCTTATTGAAGTTCCCTTTCTTTTCCTTTTCCCTTTTCTTGAAACTAGTGGTCTTGTCAACCATCAAGACTTGATGTTTTTTCTTGATTTCTACCTTCGCAGATTTCAGCATCGCGAAGAGCTCGGGAATCGTTTTCGTCATCCCTTGCATATTATAGTTTATCATGAAGTTCTAGTAGCTTGGTGATAGTGACTAGAGAACTCTGTCAATCACTATCTTATCAGGAAGATTAAATCCCACTTGATTCAAGCAATTGTACTACCCACACATTCTGAGTACATGCTCACTGGCTGAGCCATTCTCCTCCATCTTGTAGGCAATGTACTTGTCAGAGGTCTCATACCTCTCGACATGGGCATGAGCCTAAAATACCAATTTTAACTCTTGGAACATCTTATATGCTCCGTGGCATTCAAAACGTTTTTGAAGTCCCGGTTCTAAGCCGTAAAGCATGGTGCACTAAACTATCAAGTAGTCGTCATACCGAGCTTGTCAAACATTCATAACGTCTGCATCTGCTCCTGCAATAGGTCTGTCACCTAGCGGTGCATCAAGGACATAATTCTTCTGTGCAACAACGAGGATAATGCTCAGATCACGAACCCAGTCAGCATCATTGCTATTATCATCTTTCAACTTAGTTTTCTCTAGGAACATATCAAAAACATAGGGGAGCTACAACGCGAGCTATTGATCTACAACATAGATATGCAAATACTACCAGGACCATGTTCATGTTAAATTAAGTTCAATTAATCATATTACTTAAGAACTCCCACTTAGATAGACATCCCTCGAGTCATCTAAATGATCACGGGATCCATATCAACTAAACCATGTCCGATCATCACGTGAGATGGAGTAGTTTTCAATGGTGAACATATCTATGTTGATCATATCTACTATATGATTCACGTTCGAGCTTTTGGTCTCCAGTGTTTCGAGGCCATGTCTATACATGCTAGGCTTGTCAAGTTTAACCCGAGTATTCCGCATGTGCAAAACTGTCTTGCACCCGTTGTATGTGAACGTAGAGCTTATCACACCCGATCATCACGTGGTGTCTCGGCACGATGAACTATCGCAACGGTGCATACTCAGGGAGAACACTTATACCTTGAAATTTTAGTGAGGGATCATCTTATAATGCTACCGCCGTACTAAGAAAAATAAGATGCATAAAATATAAACATCACATGCAATAAAAATATGTGACATGATATGGCCATCATCATCTTGTGCCTTTGATCTTCATCTCCAAAGCACTGTCATGGTCTCCATCGTCACCGGCTTCACACATTGATCTCCATCGTAGCGTCGTGGTCGTCTCGCCAACTATTCCTTCTACAACTATCGCTAACACACAATCATAAATTAAAGCAATTACATGGCGTTTGCATTTCATACAATAAAGCGACAACCATAAGGCTCCTGCCAGTTGCCGATAACTTTTACAAAACATGATCATCTCATACAATAACATATATCACATCATGTCTTGACCATATCACATCACAACATGCCCTGCAAAAACAAGTTAGACATCCTCTACTTTGTTGTTGCAAGTTTTACGTGGCTGCTATGGGCTTCTAGCAAGAACCGTTCTTACCTACTCATCAAAACCACAATGGTGATTTATCGAGTTCATTGTTTTAACCTTCAACAAGGATCGGCCACAGTCAAATCTGATTCAACTAAAGTTGGAGAAACAGACGCCCGCCAGCCACCTTTATGCAAAACTAGTTGCATGTCTGTCGGTGGAACCGGTCTCATGAACGTGGTCATGTAAGGTTGGTCCGGGCTGCTTCATCCAACAATACCACGGAATCAAAATAAGACATTGGTGGTAAGCAATATGACGATCACCGCCCACAACTCTTTGTGTTCTACTCGTGCATATCATATACGCATAGACCTGGCTCGGATGCCACTGTTGGGGAACGTAGCATGCAATTTCAAAAATTTCCTACTCTCACGCAAGATCTATGTAGGAGATGCATAGCAACGAGAGGGGGAGAGTGTGTCCACGTACCCTCGTAGACCGAAAGCGGAAACGTTTGATAACATGGTTGATGTAGTCGAACTTCTTCTCATTCCGACCGATCAAGTACTGAACGTACGACACCTCCGAGTTCTGCACATGTTTGGCTCGATGACATCCCACGAACTCTTGATCTAGCAAAGTGTCGAGGGAGAGTTCCGTCAGCACGACGTCATGGTGACGGTGATGGTGAAGTGATCCGCACAGGGCTTCACCTAAGCACTACGTGAATATGACCGGAGGCGAAAACTATGAAGGGGGGCGCCGCACATGGCTAACAATGTTTGTTGTGTGTTCTAGGCGCCCCCTTCCCACATATATATAGGTGGGAAGGGGAGCGGGACAGCCATGGGGCACCCCAAGTAGGAGGAATCCTACTTGGGGGCCTTGTCCAATCCCCCCCCCCTTACCATCTATTCCAGAGAGGGAAGGAAAGGGGAAAGAGGAGGGAAGGAAGGGGGAGGCACCTCCCCTTTTTTCTCTCTTCCCCTTTTCCTTTCCCCATCCTATTCGTCCAGCAAGGGGGGCGCAGCAGCCCATGCTGGCTGCTGTGTTTCCCCTCTTGGCCCAATAAGCACATATAGTTTGCGGGGGTAGCCCAGAACCCCTTCCGGTGACCCGATACGTTCCCGGTACCCCCGGAACATCTCCGGTGTCCAAATACTATTGTCCTATATATGAATCTTTACCTCCCAACCATTCCGAGACTCGACATCATGTTCGTGATCTCATCCGGGACCCCGAACAACATTCGGTCACCAAATCACATAACTCATATAATACAAAATCGTCATCGAACATTAAGCGTGCGGACCCTACATGTTCGAGCACTATGTAGACATGACCGAGACACCTCTCCGGTCAATAACCAATAGTGGAACCTGGATGCTCATATTGGTTCCCACATATTCTATGAAAATCTTTATCAGTCGTACCATAATGACAACACACGTTATTCCCTTTGTCATCGGTATGTTACTTGCCCAAGATTTGATCGTCGGTATCTCCATACCTAGTTCAATCTCATTACCGGCAAGTCTCTTTACTCGTTACGTAATGCATCACCTCATGACTAACTCCTTAGTCGTTTGCTTGCAAGCTTATGATGTGTTATACCGAGAGGGCCCAGAGATACCTCTTCGATACTCGGAGTGACAAATCCTAATCTCGATCTATGCCAACCAAACAAACACCTTTGGAGATACCTATAGAGAATATTTATGATCACCCAGTTATGTTTTGACGTTTGATAGCACACAAGGCATTCCTCCGGTATTCGGGAGTTGCATAATCTCATAGTCAAAGGAATATGTATATGACATGAAGAAAGCAATAGCAATAAAACTGAATGACCAATATGCTATGCTAACGGATGGGTCTTGTCCATCACATCATTCTCCTAATGATGTGATCCCGTTCATCAAATGACAACACATTTCTATGGTTAGGAAACTTAACCATTTTTTATTAACGAGCTAGTCTAGTAGAGGCTTACTAGGGACACCGTGTTTTGTCTATGTATCCACACATGTATCAAGTTTCTGCTTAATATAATTCTAGCATGAATAATAAAAATTTATCATGATATAAGGAAATATAAAATAACAACTTTATTATTGCCTCTAGGGAATATTTCCTTCAAAGAACACCACACGACCAAACCCATAAAAAAGCACCTCTTCCCATGGCAATAAAAATCGATCTAGCCGGCCTAACTAAACCAAAGATTAAAAGAAGAAATATGAGGATATAAGTAATCATGCATATAAGAGATCAAAACTCAAATAACTTTCTTGGATAAAATAGATCTAGTCATAAACTCAAAGTTCATCAGATCCCAGCAAACACACTGCAAATAGAATTACATCAAATAGATCTCCAAGGGCCCATTGTATTGAGAATCAAGAGAGAGAGAGAGAGAGAGAGAGAGAGAGAGAGGAAGCCATCTAGCTACTGCCTACGGACCCGTAGGTCTACAATGAACTACTCACACATCATGGGAGAGGCAACAATGAGGATGATGAACCCCTCCGTGATGGTGTTTAGATTGGATCTGGTGGTTCTAGAACTTGTGGCGGCTGGAATTGTGTTTCGTCGGCTCCCGTAGGGTTTTTGGATTTTGGGGTATTTATAGAGAAAAGAGGCGGAGCGGCAGGTGGCCGAGGTGGGCACAACCCACCAATGCGCCTTGGGCCCCCAAGCGCGCCCAAGTGTGTTGTGCTCCCTCGGAGCCCCCCTCCGGTACTTCTTTGGCCCAACAGGTGTCTTTTGGTCTAGAAAAAATTCCAAAAAATTCCACTGCGTTTCGACTCTGTGTTGGTACTGATTTTCTGCAAAGTTAAAAACAAGGAAAAACAATGACTGGCACTGGGCACTATGTCAATAGGTTAGTCCCAAAAAATTATAAAAAGTTGCTATAAAATGATTGTAAAATATCCAGGAATGATAATATAATAGCATGGAACAAGCGAAAATTATAGATATGTTGGAGACATCCCTGGATCAAGAAGGCGAGGACGTCACTGAGTTGAACGTGTGCTGAACGTGGAAGTGCCGTACGTTTGGTACTCGACCGATTGGATTGCAAAGATGTACGACTACATCAACTGCATTAACAAACGCTTCCGCATACGGTCTACGAGGGTATGTAGACACACTCTCCCCTCTCGTTGCTATGCATCTCCATGGATAGATCTTGCGTGCGCGTAGAATTTTTTTGTTTTCCGTGCAACATTCCCCAACAGTGGAATCCGAGCCAGGTCTATGCCTAGATGATATGCACGAGTAGAACACAAAGAGTTGTGGGAAGTGATCGTCCTACTGCTTACCAGCAACATATTATTTTGATTCGGCGGTATTGTGGGATGAAGCGGCCCAGACCAACCTTACATGTCCACGCACATGAGACCAGTTCCACCGACTGACATGCAACTTGTTTTGCATAAAAGATGGCTGGCGGATGTCTGTTTCTCCTACTTTAGTTGAATCAAATTTGACTGCAACCGGCCTTGAAGAAGGTTAAAACAGCAAATTTGATAAATCACCATTGTGGCTTTTGCATAGTTAAGAATGGTTCTTGCTAGAAGCCTGTAGCAGCCACGTCAAACTTGCAAAAACAAAGTAGAGAACGTCTAACTTGTTTTTGCAGGGCATGTTGTGATGTGATATGGTCAAGACGTGATGTGATATACTTTATTGTATGAGATGATCAAGTTTTGTAATATCAAACTGGTAGGAGCCTTAGGGTTGTCTCTTAATTATTGTATGAAATGCAAGAGCCATGTAATTGCTTTACTTTATCGCTATGCATTAGCAATAGTTGTAGAAGAATAGTTGGCGAGACGACCCCGACCGAAGAATGGAGATCAAGGTGTCAAGACGGTGACGATGGAGATCATGATGATGCTTTGAAGATGGAGATCAAAAGCACAAGATGATGATGGCCATATCATGTCACATATTTTGATTGCATGAGATGTTAATCCTTTATGCATCTTATTTTTCTTAGAACGACAGTAGCATTATACGATGATCCCTTCACTAAATTTTAAGATAAAAGTGTTCTCCCCGAGTATGCATTGTTGCCAAAGTTTGTCGTTTCGAAGCACCTCATGATGATCGGGTGTGATAGACTCTATGTTCACATACAACGGGTGTAAGAAAGTTTTGCACATGCATAATACTTGGGTTAAACTTGACGAGCCTAGCATGTACAAACATGGTCTCGGAACACTAGAGACCGAAAGGTCGAACATGAGTCATATAGTAGATATGATCAACATAGAGATGTTCACCATTGATGACTACTCCATCTCACGTGATGATCGGACATGGGTTAGTTGATTTGGATCATGTATCTCTTAGATAACTTGAGGGATGTTTATTTAAGTGGGAGTTCATTAGTAATTTGTATTAATTGAACTTAAATTTATCATGAACTTAGTTTAAATAATTTTGCATATCTATGTTGTAGATCAATGGCCTGTGCTACCGTTCCCCTGAATTTTAATGCGTTCCTAGAGAAAGCTAAGTTGAAAGTTGAAGGTAGCAACTACATGGACTGGGTCCATAGCTTGAGGATTATCCTCATTGTTGCATAGAATAATTATGTCCTTTATGCACTGCTAGGTGATAGACTTGTTGCAGGAGCTAATGTAGATGTTATGAACGTCTGGTAGGCTCGATCTAATGACTGAATCGGGAATTCAAAGACGTTTTGAACGTCATGGAGCACATGAGATGTTCCAAGAGTTGAAGTTAATATTTCAAGCAAATGCCCGGATTGAGAGATATGAAGTCTCCAACAAGTTCTATAGCTGCAAGATGGAGGAGAACAATTCTGTCAGTGAACACATACTCAAAATGTTTGGGTATCATAACCACTTGACTCAGCTGGGAGTTGATCTTCCAGTTGATAGTGTTATTGACAGAGTTCTTCAATCACTGCCACAAAGCTACGAAGGCTTCGTGATGAACTATAATATGCAAGGGATGAATAAAATGATTCCTGAGCTCTTCGCAATGCTTAAAGCCGCAGAGGTAGAAATCAAGAAGGAGCATCAAGTGTTGATGGTTAACAAGACCACTATTTTCAAGAAAAAGGGAAAGCGAAAGAAACAGAACTTCAAGAAGAATGGCAATCAAGTTGCCACTCCCGGGAAGAAACACAAAGCTGGACCCAAGCCTGAAACTGAGTGCTTCTACTGCAAAGGGAATGGTCACTGGAAGCGGAACTTCCCCAAATACTTGGTGGATAAGAAGGATGGCAAAGTTAACAAAGGTATATTTGATATACATGTTATTGATGTGTACCTTACTAATGCTCGTAGTAGCGCCTAGGTATTTGATACTGGTTCGGTTGCTCATATTTGTAACTCGAAATAGGAGCTATGGAATAAACGAAGAATGGCTAAGGACGAGGCGACGATGCGCATCGGGAATGGTTCCAAGGTTGATGTGATCTCCGTCGGCACACTACCTCTACATCTACCTTCAGGATTAGTTTTAGACCCCAATAATTGTTATTTGGTGGCAACATTGAGCATGAACGTTATATCTGGACCTTGTTTATTGCGAGATAATTATTCATTTAAATCGTGGAATAATGGTTGTTCTATTTATATGAGTAATATCTTTTATGGTTATGCACCCTTGATGAATGGTCTATTCTTGTTGAATTTCGATCGTAGTAACAAACATATTCATAATATTGATGCCAAAAGATGCAAAGTTGATAATGATAGTGCAACATATTTGTGGCACTGCCGTTCAGGTCATATTGATACTTGCAAACCATGCCTCATGGGCAAGATGACTAAAACTCCGTTCTCCAGAACAATGGAGAGAGCTAATGACTTATTGGAAATAATACATACTGATGTGTGCGGTCCGATGAGTGTTGAGGCATGCGGCGGGTATCGCTATTTTCTGACCTTCACAGATGATTTGAGTAGGTATTGGTATATCTACTTGATGAAACACAAGTCTGAAACATTTGAAAAGTTCAAAGAATTTCAGAGTGAAGTGGAGAATCATCGTAACAAGAAAATAAAGTTTCTAGGATCTGATCACGGAGGGGAATATTAGAGTTATGAGTTTGGCCTTCATTTAAAACAATGTGGAATTGTTTCACAAATCATGCCACCTAGAACACCACAGCGTAATGGTGTGTCTGAATGTCGTGACTATACTTTATTAGATATGGTGCGTTCTATGATATTTTGGGGTTATGCATTAGAGACAACCACATTCATGTTAAATAGGGCACTGTCTAAATCCGTTGAGACGACACCGTATGAACTGTGGTTTGGCAAGAAACCTAAGCTATCGTTTCTTAAAGATTGGGGTTGTGACACTTATGTCAAAAGGCTTAAGCCTGATAAGCTCGAAACCAAATCGGAGAAGTGCTTATTCATAGGATACCCTATGGAAAAAGTTGGGTACACCTTCTACCACAGATCCAAAGGCAAGATCTTTGTTGCCAAGAATGGAACCTTTCTAGAGAAGGAGTTTCTCTCGAAAGAAGTGAGTGGGAGGAAAGTACAACTTGATGAGGTAATTGTACCTTCTCTCGAATTGGAAAGTAGCACATCAGAGAAATTCGTTCACGTGATGCCTACACCAACTAGAGACGAAGCTAATGATGATGATCATGAAACTTCAGACCAAGTTACCGCTGGACCTCGCATGTCAAACAGAGCACGTTCCACACCAGAGTGGTACGGTAATCCTGTCCTAGAAGTCATGTTAGTAGACCATGGCAAACCTACGGACTATGAAGAAGCTATGATGAGCCCAGATTCTGATAAATGGCTTGAGTCCATGAAATCTGATATAGGATCCATGTATGAGAACAAAGTGTGGACTTTGGTGGACTTGCCTGATGATCGGCAAGCCATTGAGAATAAATGGATCTTCAAGAAGAAGAGAGACACTGATGGTAATGTCACCATCTACAAAGCTCGAATTGTCATGAAAGGTTTTCGACAAGTTTAAGGGGTTGACAACGATGGGACCTTCTCACCAGTAGTGATGCTTAAGTCAGTCCAAATCATGTTAGCAATTGCCGCATTTTATAATAATGAAATCTGGCAAACAGACATCAAAATTGCATTCCTTAATGGATGTCTTAAAGAAGAGTTGTATATGGTGCAACCAGAAGGCTTTGTCGATCCTAAAGTGCTAACAAAGTGTGCAAGCTCCAGTGATCCATCTATGGACTGGTTCAAGCATCTCTGAGTTGGAATATACACTTTGATGAGGTGATCAAAGCATATGGTTTTATATAGACTTATGATGAAGCCTGTATTTACAAGAAAGTGAGTGGGAGCTCTGTAGCATTTTTGATATTATATGTGGATGACATATTATTGACTGGAAATGATATAGAATTTCTGGATAGCATAAAAGGATACTTGAATAAGAATTCTTCAATCAAAGACCGCGGTGAAGCTGCTTATATATAGGGCATCAAGATCTATAGGGATAGATCAAGACACTTAATAGGGCTTTCACAAAGCACATACCTTGATAAAGATTTGAAGAAGTTCAAAATAGACCGGTCAAAGAAAGGGTTCTTACCTGTGTTACAAGGTGTGAAATTGAGTCAGACTCAAAGCCCGACCACTTCAGAAGATGGAGAGAAAATGAAAGTCATTCCCTATGCCTCAGCCATAGGTTCTATCTTGTATGCTAGCTATGTACTAGACTTGATGTGTGCCTTGCCATAAGTTTGCCAGGGAGGTACCAAAGTAATCCAGGAGTGGATCACTGGACAACGGTCAGGAACATTCTGAAGTACTTTAAGAGGACCAAGAATATGTTTCTCATTTATGGAGGTGACGAAGAGCTTGTCGTAAATGGTTACGTCGATGCTAGATTTGACACTGATCCGGATGACTATGTCACAAACCGGATATGTATTTATATTGAATGGTGGAGCTGATAGTTGGTGCAGTTCCAAGCAAAGCGTCGTGTCAGGATCTACGTGTGAAGCGGAGTACATAGCTGCTTCAGAAGTAGCACATGAAGGAGTCTGGATGAAGGAGTTCATATCCGATCTGGGTGTGGTGGCGACGACAATCTGGATATGAACTCCTTCATCCAGACTCCTTCATGTGCTGCTTCCGAAGCAGCTATGTACTCCGCTTCACACATAGATCCCGCCACGATGCTCTGCTTGGAACTGCACCAACTGTCAACTCCACCATTCAATATAAATACGTATCCGTTTTGTGACTTAGAGTCATCCGGATCAGTGTCAAAGCTAGCATCGACGTAACCATTTATGACAAGATCTTCGTCACCTCCATAAACGAGAAACATATCTATGGTTGTTTTCAGGTACTTCAGGATGTACTTGACTGCTGTCCAGTGATCCACTCCTGGATTACTTTGGTAGCTCCCTGCCAAACTTATCGCAAGGCACACGACAGGTCTGGTACACAACATAGCATACATGATAGAACCTATGGCTGAGGCATAGGGATGACTTTCATTTTCTCTCTATCTTCTGAAGTGGTCGGGCTTTGAGTCTGACTAAATTTCACACCTTGTAACATAGGTATGAACCCTTTCTTTGGCTGATCCATTTTGAACTTGTTCAAAACTTTATCAAGGTATGTGTTTTGTGAAAGTCCTATTAAGCGTCTCGATCTATCCCTATAGATCTTGATGCCCAATATATAAGAAACTTCACCAAGGTCTTTCATTGAAAAATTCTTATTCAAGTATCCTTTTATGCTCTCCAGAAATTCTATATCATTTCCAATCAATAATATGTCATCCACATATAATATCAGAAATGCTACGGAGATCCCACTCACTTTCTTGTAAATACAGGCTTCACCATAAGTCTATATAAAACCATATGCTTTGATCACCTCATCAAATCGTATATTCCAACTCCGAGATGCTTGTACCACTCCATAAATGGATCGCTGGAGCTTGCTCACTTCCTTAGCACCTTTAGGATTGACAAAACCTTCTGGTTGCATCATATACAACTCTTCTTTAAGAAATCCATTATGGAATGCAGTTTTGATGTCCATTTGCCAGATTTCATAATTATAAAATGCGGCAATTGCTAACATGATTTGGACTGACTTAAGCATCACTACAGGTGAGAAGTTCTCATTGTAGTCAACCCCTTGAACTTGTCGAAAATCTTTCATGACAAGTCGAGCTTTGTAGATGGTGACATTACCATCAGCGTTTGTCTTCTTCTTGAAGACCCATTTATTCTCAATGGCTTGCCGATCATCGGGCAAGTCCACCAAAGTCCACACTTTGTTCTCATACATGGATCCTATCTCAGATTTCATGGCCTCAAGCCATTTATCGGAATTTGGGCTTATCATAGCTTCTTCATAGTTCGTAGGTTCGCCATGGTCTACTAACATGACTTCTAGGATAGGATTACCGTACCACTCTGGTGGGGAACATGCTCTGTTCAACCTATGAGGTCCAGTAGTAACTGGATCTAAAGTTTCATGATCATCCTCTACTTGGTGTAGGCATCACGTGAATGGATTTCTCTGATGTGCTACTTTCCAATTCGAGAGAAGGTACAATTACCTCATCAAGTTCTACTTTCCTCCCACTCACTTCTTTTGAGAGAAACTCCTTCTCTAGAAACGTTCCAGCCTTAACAACAAAGATCTTGCCTTCGGATCTGTGGTAGAAGGTGTACCTAAGTTTTTCCTTAGGGTATCCTGTGAAGACGCACTTCTCCGATTTGGGCTTGAGCTTATCAGGCTGAAGCCGTTTGACATAAGTGTCGCAACCCCAAACTTTAAGAAATGACAGCTGAGGTTTCTTTCCAAACTATAGTTCATACGGTGTCGTCTTAACGGATTTAGACGGTGCCCTATTTATCGTGAATGCGGCTGTCTCTAATGCATAACCCCAAAACGATAGTGGTAAATTAGTAAGAGACATCATAGAACACACCATATCAAAAGGCTTGATGAGACATCATAGTGCTAAATTGGTAAGAGTCTGGATGAAGCAGCACACGACTAAGAGATTGTCGTCGCCTAAGCACTGGATGAAAGAGTCTGGATGCATCGCCCCTCTCCATAGTTTCATCCCTCGGTCATATTTTCATAATGTTTAGGTGAAGCCCTGCGGAGATAGCATCACCACCACCGCCACCACGCCATCGTGCTGCTGGCACTCATCCACTACTTCGCCGTCTTGCTGGATCAAGACGGCGAGGACGTCACCGAGCTGAACGTGTGTTGAACACGGACGGTACTCTATCTGTTGGATCGCAAAGAAGTTCGACTACATCAACTGCGTTAACAAATGCTTCTGCTTACGGTCTACGAGGGTACATAGACACACTCTCCCCTCTCATTGCTATTCATCTCCATGGATAGATCTTGCGTGTGCGTAGATTTTTTATTTTCCATGTAGCATTCCCCAACACTATGCCTCTCGCGGAAGAAAAACAATGTGTTTTTCATATATTTTTTGCCAGAAAGTTAAGAAAAATCGGTGGAAAACCAAAAAGCCGACCCCCAAAAAACCATCTAAAAAGCCAAAACACGTGCGTAAAAAACAAAATCCGGAGGGAGCGTCCAGAGTGGGACACGTGGCGGCGGCTGAGAGCGTGCCAAGTGGCATGCTATGAGTCCACCTGAAGTGACCATTGGGAAGGCTCCCAAAGGAGTGCTCCTTCGTTAGTTGCTCCCTCTGTTGGAAAGCACAAATACACACTAAAAATACATTAGATGTGCTAATTGGGCCAGCCTGGGTGTTTTCTTACAACCTTACTCCACTCCGTACATGGGCCACAATCGGCCCAGACAACTTATGAGAACTGAGAAGAATACTAGGAATATGAATATTTACTCGAAAAAACCCAGGAATTTGAATCAATCGGTTAGAAAAAGCTGCCTTTCACCTCGCCTATCCCAGTTTGTTCGTCTGTTCCTCTGCGTGGAGACGAGAGTCGTGTCCAGACCCTAGCAACTCCTCTGTGGCTGCACCTCCGAGGTGCCGACACGGCCAGGCAGATTGCCGGATCACTATTGTCGGCAAGATCATAAGAGCGATGGCGCACAACCATGCGTCATATATGACTAACATCATGTAACGGTCAAGATTAGAAGCATAAAAATGGGTGTCACGGCGGCATAGCCTCCATCACCGGTGGTGTGACGCCCCCGTTTATAATCGTGTACTAATTATACACGCATCATGCACAATCATGAATGATGACTCACGTCAATGTCACAACACAACTTTAATACACAAAGGATAAACATAAATCTTTATATTACAAGCCCCGGGTCATGAGGAACCGAATACATAAGTCATCAAAGAAAATACTCCCTCCGTTCGGAATTACTTGTCGCAGAAATGGATGTATCTAGATGTATTTTAGTTCTGGATACATCCATATCCGAGACAAGTAATTCCGAACGGAGGGAGTATTTTCTAAGTACAAACACAGTTAGACAAGTTTGCCTTAAGAAGGCTGAGCAAAACAACGCCACTAGATCGAAAGGCGAGGCCTCCTGCCTGGGACCTCCGTACTACTCCTAGTCGTCGATCTCCACGTAGTAGGCTAATAGAGGCAAAGGTGTCTCATCTTTCGATGAGATGGTAATTGTCGTTTCAAAGGAGTAGACTTTCACGATCCGACAACGAACGTGCAAGGACATCGCGACATAGCAATCACTGAACCAACTCCGAGAGGTTATTGAACACGCCGGAGCACGATCAACCTGACCACGAAGGTCTATTTCCTGCAAGCAAACAAAGAACAAGCAAGAAACTAAGATTGCAAACTGGATATCGTGAATATAAGATGAAACCTTTATTGATCAAGATGGGGGGAATTTTGTGGCCCTTGTGGGAGGGGTCCGAAACCAACCCTATCTCTTGTTTCCCCGCACATACGGACTCTAAAAGCAACCTATACTTATGTATTTCAAAATTACATGGGCCTGGCCCAATAATAAGGTGATGCAGCACCTATAATAGCCTTTGGGCGAAATTTGTGAAGTGGCATCTTGTATATTTCGTCCAAGACTTCATGCACTCATTATGGTGGCTTCAAAGTTTTGAAATCGTCACTTGAAACTCCGTTCTTGTTTCCCTTGCGCATGTCGTCATCTCCATGCTTGTTCTTGCTCCCATGATCGTCCTTCTCCAAGCTAGACCCTTCATTTGTAAGCAAAACAAATGTATCCAATTTAGGCAGCATCATATTCTCATGAACATTAGAATCATTACCAAGAAACGAAAGTACTTGGTAATTTAATTGGCCTACACAGGATCTAGTAATTAGGCCAGTATGTATAGTAGCAGGGGCTGTGGGTGTAACCATGGTATTGATGTCCTCATCATCCTCCCCTTCTTGAAATGAAGTCTTCCTCGACGGAAGCTCATCTGCCTCACCCAAATAAGGCTTCAAATCTGCAATGTTAAAAGTGGAACTAACCCCAAAATCAGCAGGTAGCTCAACTTTATATGCATTATCATTTATTTTCTCTAACACCTTAAAAGGACCATCAACATGTGGCATTAGCTTTGATTTGCGCAAATCAGGAAATCTATCCTTAAGCAAATGTAACCAAACAAGATCTCCAGGTGCAAACACAACATGTTTTCTACCCTTATCTCCAGCAAGTTTATATTTAGCATTCATACGCTCAATGTTTTCCTTAGTTAACTCATGCATTTTTAAAATCAATTCATCAAGTTTTTTAGCATCAAAATTAACCTTCTCCAAAGATGGAAGAGGCAACAAATCAATTGGTGCTCGAGGTAGGAAACCATACACAATTTCAAAAGGCCGCATCTTAGTACTAGAATGCAAAGGATGATTATAAGAAAAATCAATATGAGGTAAGCATCCTTCCCACATTTTCTTATTATTCTTCAAAACAGCCCTAAGCATAGTAGACAATGTTCTATTGACTACTTCAGTTTGTCCATCAGTTTGGGGGTGAAAAGTAGTACTAAAAAGCAGTTTAGTCCCCAACTTAGCCCATAAACATCTCCAAAAGTGGCTAAGAAATTTAGTGTCACGATCTGAAACAATAGTATTTGGCACACCATGCAAGCGAATAATTTCACGGAAGAACAAATCAACAACATTAACAGCATCATCGCTTTTATGACATGGTATAAAGTGTGCCATTTTCGAGAATCTATCCACGACAACAAATATGCTATCCCTCCCCTTCTTTCTTCGAGGTAAACCTAAAACAAAGTCCATAGATATATCCTCCCAAGGAACACTAGGTACACGCAAAGGCATATATAAACCATGAGGATTGAGTCGTGACTTAGCTTTTTGACATGTAGTGTAGTGAGCAACAAAACACTCAACATCCCGTCTCATCTTTGGCCAAAAGAAATGTGTAGCAAGTACATCCTCCGTCTTCTTCATTCCAAAGTGTCCCATTAATCCTCCTCCATGCGCCTCCTGCAACAACAAAAGATGAACAGAGCTAGCTGGAATGCATAGCTTGTTAGCACGGAACACAAATCCATCATTAACGACGAACTTGTTCCACGTTCTTCCTTCTTTGCAATTCTGCATCACATCTTTAAAATCAGCATCATGCACATATTGATTTTTGATGGTCTCCAAACCAAATTTTTTGAAGTCAAGTTGTGAAAGCATAGTATAGCGATGAGACAATGCATCAGCAATAACATTTTCTTTACCCTTCTTGTGTTTAATGACATAAGGGAAAGTCTCAATGAATTCTACCCATTTAGCATGTCTACGATTGAGTTTAGCTCGACTTTTAATATGTTTCAAAGATTCATGATCAGAATGTATAACAAATTCTTTGGGCCATAAATAATGTTGCCATGTTTCTAAAGTCCGAACAAGAGCATATAATTATTTGTCATAACTAGAATAATTTAGACTAGGCCCACTCAATTTTTTCAAAAAGTATGCAACAGGTTTGACATCTTGTAATAACACACCTCCTAATCCAATTCCACTAGCATCACATTCAAGCTCAAAATTCTTATTCAAATCAGGAAGTTGGGGTAAAGGAGCATGTGTCAACTTATCTTTCAATACCTTGAAGGCTTCTTCCTGTGCGGTTCCCCAAACAAAAGGCACATCCTTCTTTGTAAGATCATTGAGAGGTGCAGCAATGGTGTTGAAAACAACCATAAAACGCCTATAGAATCCAGCAAGGCCAAGAAAACTCCTCACTTGTGTGACCGTTTTGGGCTGCGGCCAATTCTCAATAGCTTCAATCTTGGCTTCATCAATTTCAATTCCCTGTGGAGTAACAACATAGCCAAGAAAAGATACTCGGTCGGTGCAAAAGGTGCACTTCCCAAGGTTACCAAACAAACGTGCATCACGTAGAGCAATAAAAACAGCACGTAAATATTCCAAATGTTACTCCAAAGATCTGCTATAAATTAGTATATCATCAAAATAGACTACCACAAAATCGTACATTGAAAGCACGTAAAACTTCGTTTATTAATCTCATCGAAGTACTAGGTGCATTAGTTAACCCAAAAGGCATGACTAACCACTTATAGAATACAAACTTAGTTTTAAACGTTGTTTTCCATTCATCTCCCAATTTCATATGAATTTGATGGTATCCACTACGCAAATCAACTTTGGAGAATATTGTAGAGCCACTCAGTTCATCAAGCATGTCATCTAGCCTAGGAATAGGATGGCGATAACGAATGGTAATATTGTTAATGCCTCTACAATCAACAGACATACGCGGCGTACCATTCTTTTTTGGCACTAATATAATAGGAACAACACAAGGACTAAGAGATTCGTGTATATAACCTTTGTCGAGCAGCTCCTATACTTGACACATAATCTCCTTCGTCTCCTCTTCATTGGTACGGTATGGCGTACGGTTTGGCAGCGAAGCACCGGGAATTAAGTCAATCTGATGCTCAATCCCTCGAATAGGCGGTAATCCCAGTGGCACATCTTGTGGAAAGACGTCAGCGAACTCCTGCAAAATGTTAGTGACAGCAGGAGGCAAAGAGGAAGGTACATCCTTGAAAGAAAATAATGCTTCTTTGCACACAAAAGCATAGCAAACATATTTGCTGAAATCTAGATCATCAATATCAGATTTGGTGGCAAGTAAACATGCACTTTTCAATTTAATTTCAGAAGCAACACTAGATGGTTTATTATTAGGCTTCATTTGTTGCTCAAATTCTTTTGCCACAATATGATTTTCACTCTTATTTTTCTCTTGTTTTGCTTTATTGGCTCTATTAATATCATCTTTCAAAATGGAATCAGGAGTCATAGGAAGCAAAGTAATATTTTTTATCCTTATGAACAAGAGTATACTGATTGTTTCGACCATGGTGTATAGATTTTTTTATCAAATTGCCATGGTCTACCAAGTAATAAGGAACATGCTTGCATAAGTACCACATCACAATCAACATAATCAACATATGTAGAGATACTAAAATGCACACGAACAGTATGTGTTACCTTAACCTTGTCACTGTTGTTGAACCATTGGATCTAGTAAGGATGTGCATGTGGTCTTGTGGTGAGGGATAGCTTCTCCACCATCTCCGTGCTATCCAAATTGTTGCAGCTCCCTCCATCTATGATGACGCGAACAGAATGTTCCTTCAAAACTCCCTTTGTATGGAACAAATAATGCCTCTGATTTTTCTCATCTTGTGTGACCTGCACACTCAAAACACGTTGAGCAACTAAACATTCATACATGTCAGCGTCTTCAAGAGCCATGTATTGCGTCTCATGATTATAATCATCTCCACCATGTTCCTCACTTGTAATAAGAGCCAATGTCTCCTCATCATCATCACTAGCGGACTCATACCCACCATCCATAGTAGCAATCATCACATGCTTAGATGGGCATTCTCTCGCACAATGACCTCCACCCTTGCAACGACAAAAAAATAATATCATGTGTTTGCCCTGTTGATGCCATGGATGAAGAAAAGCTCTGTGCGGAACTGGAAGGTGTACTCCTGGCAGATGGTGCTGGTGGTGCCTGTTTTCTTGTATCTCGGTTGGAATTGGTGGCTGAAGTCAGTGGTGCTACAGTAGGATGTGTGGGAGTAGAGGATGCACGCAGAGTCCATGATGAAGGTCGACCTGCAGAAAAGTTAGTTTGCGTCAATGCTTGTCGATCCTGCACTTCACGTTCAACTTTGCAAGCAAGGTGGAATAAACGAGTGATATAATTATACTCCTTATACTCTAGAATGGTCTGAATATCTTTATTCAATCCACCCATAAAATGTGCAAGCATACCTTCTTTATCCTCAACTATACCACATCTCATCATTCATGTTTGTAATTCCTGATAATATTCTTCTACCGAATTTTTTTCCTTGTCTTAAATGCTGAAATTTTTGATGTAATTCACATTGATAATATGGTGGAACCCAACAAGTACGCATAGCCATTTTCAAAGCAACCCAAGTAGCTGGAATAGGGTATAATTTACAATGTTCAGACCACCAAACACATGCAAAACTAGTGAAAGCACAAACAGCAGCAGGAACACGTCTCTCCTCAGGATATTGTAAACAAGTAAAATGTTGTTTAGTTTCTAACTCCCATGTAAGATATATATCAGGAACATATCTACCCTCAAACGTGGAATATTCAATTTTAGTTTAGGAAGATGGTCATGATCTCGTACCTAAGGTGGTGGTGCAGCCCTACCTTTGCAATGATATGCACGAGGACGAGCTGGTGGTGGTGGTGCTAGTGGTTGCACGTAGTTCTGATTTTGATCAATCTCGTCCTCGTAATGGTCCTCCACCTATGCAGTAGCAGCAGGAGCTACAGAAGCATCAACAGTAGGTACATCAGCACCAGAATTTTGACCAGGCTCAAGGGGAACGCGCAATGCTTGTCCCATTTGATTTGGAAGGCAATGTTGTTGTTGTTGATGTAGAGGTGCGACGGGTTGTAACACCCCGAGACCGTTGCGCCAGGTGTCTACCAGTTATTCGATGCTGTTGCCATGTCATTCACTTGCGTGTTGCATCTTGTCATGTCATCATGTGCATTGCATCATCATGTTTTCAAAACCTGCATCCGTCCGGGTTTCCCCAGTTCCTTACGTTGTCTGTTCTGAGCCCATACACACTTGCACGTGCCCGCGGCACCTCTAAAATATTTTTTATTAGTGGCCGGAAAATGTTCTCGAAATGGGTTGAAAGTTGGCATGTAGTGTTGTTATGTTGTAGGTAGGCCGCCTGCCAAGTTTCATCGCATTCGGAGTTCGTTTGATAGCCCAATGGTTAACTATAGTGACATTATAGTCGGTCAAACGTCGGACGTTTTCGGTCTCCGGAAACAGTCGCCGGGCCTCTTTCTCTTCTCTTCTCTCAGCCTGAGGACTTCTGCACAGTCCACTAATCACCGTCAGACCCTACCTAACCTCTCTCGTCAGCCCGCGGCTCTCGTCGCGCGCGCGTCTGAAAAGCTATCCCGGACTTGACCCGGACTGTCGCCACCGTTGTGTCCGGATCATCCCCAAATGTCTACTAAACATCTCCGTTTTGTTTATTGGACTTCCTAACCTATTTTTTTCTCAGCCGTCTGATTTAGATCAAAGGGCTTCCATTAGTCTGCGTATAGACCCACTATATAAACCTGCAACCCTAAATTCTAGGGGCCTTGTCCCATCCATCCTTTCCCTAGCGCCGCCGCCACTCTCTCGGGATCCCTCCCGATCCAAACCCACCAATCACCAGCCCCTCTCAATCCCCTCCATCCCGAGCACCTCTGCCCGAGCTCCTCCCGCAGCTCCCCATCGCCCTCGACCCTGCCTCATCGCCCGGCTGACACCAGTGACCGAAACCTCGCCGGAGATGAGTGCCCCGACAGCCCCGCTCCTTTTTCCCTCCTGCTTCTCAACCTCTTTTTCTCATGATCTTCCCTTTCCTTTCTCTATTTTTCCTCTCACAGGGAACCATGGAGCCGCCATTTGGAGCTCCATTACCGCCTCTCCTGCCGTCAAGTCCCCGGACTGTCGACTCCCGGCCTCTGCCAACCTTCCTGCGGCCGCCCCGGTGTTCCCGGCCTCCTCCCCGCGGAGTTCGCCGCTGCTGCTATGCTTCCTGATGAGCAGGGAATGAAGCGCCCGCTCACCGCCCGCTCCCGTTGGCCGCGACGCCCGGGACCGCGTCGACCTCCTCGGCTCGCCTTCTGCTTCGTGCGTCGGCACCACGCCAAGCCGCCGCCGTCCCCGCGATGTCCCTGCAGCCAAGTCGACGCCGCTGTCCTCTGCATCGACATGGACACGCAGCTGGAGCCCCGCCTTCCTCCGCCTCACCTGTGGCCTCCTCTGTACAGGGTCCGGCCCCAACACCCCACCCCACGACCACCTAGAGCACCCACGCCCGCCATCGACGAAGGTCACGACCAGGTCGTCCTCGCTGCACCTGCTCCCTTCCCTTGTCTCTGTTCCGCTGAAGCTTCCGCTTGTCCGTAATCTCTCTCTCTCTCTGCATCTTGGACAGCGCCATGGATTTGGAGCCCCGCACCCGAGCTTCATCCGCCACCGTTGCCCGGAACCGACGCCGGACGTGTCGATCCACCCGTTCCCGCCGGTTCCCGCCGTCCCCGTTGCCGGGACCCCCTTGTCGTCGTCTCCTGCATCACCATGGACGTGCCGTTGTTTCTGTTCTTCAGAAGCGAACAGCAGCAGCTTGCCCGCTCCCCTCGCTCGCACGTTGATCGAGCGCAGGGTTAACAGGCCTAGTTACGCGCCCCCTGCAGGCCTTCCCTCTCCACCAGTTGGGCCAAGGCCCAATGGTGAGCAGCTGCCAAACCCCCCTCCCCTGTGCTGTTGGGCCAGCCTCGGATTCGGCCCAATGTATTTTTTCCCTTCTCTGTGATTTTAGCAATTAAACCTGAGACTGCAGTTTTGCAGGAAAACCCTTGCACTTCATGCATATAATAACTTCACAACCGTGCATCGGATCTAAAAAAATTATATATGAAAGTTGCTTAGAATTTTGTCTAGTTTAATAATTTTCCACTTTCATGCATGTTTGAAATGTTTAAAACACCGTTTGGTTAAATTTTCTCCTATGCCATGCTAAAATGCTTTAATTCATAACTATTTAATCGTAGCTCGGTTTTAAATAATCTTTATATGTAAATGGGGTACAAAAATGCCTAGTTTAACATGGTGGCATCACTTTGCATGTTTAACAACTCTAAAATTGTGTTTAGGCCAGAACAGTACCAAACCTAATATATGCATATGGGGATTTACCGGAATTGTTGTTCGTTGCTTCCAGCCTCATTTAACCTTGACTAGATAGGTAGTTTTACTTTGCTTCACCCTCTTGCCATGTTTAACAACATTTAATATTGTTGGGTACATAAACGAGATCGAACTAAATAACTTGTCGTGGTGTTTCGTCAATATGCAACTCTTTGCATATTGAGCTCCACTTAATTTGTAGGGTTGCTTGTGCACTTTTCCATGCCATGTCTCTTTAAACTGGACATGCATCATACTTTTTTGCGCATCGTGCCATGCTTATGTGAAGTTTGCTTACTATGTTGTGTGCTTCTTTCCGGTGTTGCTTCTTCGAGTTGGTTCCGATAACGTCGTGTTGTGAGGATCCGTTCGACTACGTCCTTTTGTCTTCTTCATGGACTCGTTCTTCTTCCTTGCGGGATTTCAGGCAAGATGACCATACCCTCGAAATCACTTCTATCTTTGCTTGCTAGATGCCCGCTCTTTTGCTATGCCTATGCTGCGATACCTACCACTTGCTTATCATGCCTCCCATATTGTTAAGCCAAGCCTCTAACCCACCTTGTCCTAGCAAACCGTTGTTTGGCTATGTTACCGCTTTGCTCATCCCCTCTTATAGCGTTGTTAGTTGCAGGTGAAGATTGAAGTTTGTTCCTTGTTGGAACATGGAGATATTGTTCCTTGTTGGAACATGTTTACTTGTTGGGATATCACAATATCTCTTATTTAATTAATGCATCTACATATTTGGTAAAGGGTGGAAGGCTCGGCCTTATGTCTGGTGTTTTGTTCCACTCTTGCCGCCCTAGTTTCCGTCATATCGGTGTTATGTTCCCGGATTTTGCGTTCCTTACACGGTTGGGTTATAATGGGAACCCCTTGACAGTTCGCCTTGAATAAAACTCCTCCAGCAAGGCCCAACATTGGTTTTACCATTTGCCACCTAGCCTTTTCTTTCCCTTGGGTAGGCCTGCCCAAGGGTCATCTTTATTTAAACCCCCGGGCCAGTGCTCCTCTGAGTGTTGGTCCAACTTGTCAGCCGCCGGTGGCCACCAGGGGCAAATCTGGGCTGGCCTACCGGAAGTTTGGACAATCTGGTGTGCCCTGAGAACGAGATACGTGTAGCTCCTATCGGGATTTGTCAGCACATTCGGGTGGCTTTGCTGGTCTTCTTTTACCATTGTCGAAATGTCTTGTAACCGGGATTCCGAGCCTAATCGGGTCTTCTCGCTAGAAGGAATATCCTTCTTTGACTGTGAGAGCTTGTGATGGGCTAAGTTGGGACACCCCTGCAGGGATTTGAACTTTCGAAAGCCGTGCCCGCGGTTATGGGCAGATGGGAATTTGTTAATGTTCGGTTGTAGAAAACCTGAAGTTTACCTTAATTAAAATGCACCAACCGCGTGTCTAACCATGATGGTCTCTTCTCGGCAGAGTCCGGGAAGTGAACACGGTGTTGGAGTTATGCTTGACGTAGGTTGTTCTAGGATCACTTCTTGATCATAGTTTTACCGTCCGTGCCTTGCCTTCTCTTCTCGCTCTCATTTTCGTATATTTTAGCCACCATATATGCTAGTCGCTTGCTTCAGCTCCACCTCATACCTTTTACCCTACCTATAAGCTTAAATAGTCTTGATCGCGAGGATGTGAGATTGCTGAGTCCCCGTGACTCACAGATACTTCCAAAACCAGCTTGCAGGTGCCGATGATGCCGTGCAGGTGACGCTACCAAGCTCAAGGAGGAGCTCGATGAAGAGCTTGTCCTTTGTGTTGTTTCGTTCTAGTTGATCAGTAGTGGAGCCCAGTTGGAGTCGATCGGGGATCTGTGTAGCATTTGGGGTAGTCTTCTTCTTTATTTTGGTTCCGTAGCCGGACCTTGTGTGTATCTGGCTGATGTAATGCTTTATTCATGTATTGTGTGAAGTGGCGATTGTAAGCCAACTATGTATCTCTTTCCCTTATGTATTACATGGGTTGTGTGAAGATTACCTCACTTGCGACATTGCTTTCAATGCGGTTATGCCTCTAAGTCGTGCTTCGACACGTGGGAGATATAGCCGCATCGAGGGCGTTACACAGGTGCAGCGGGCGGTACTTGTGGAAGACGCGCGAGTACTTCATTGAATTTGGCGTACAGCTTGGTGTCAATTGTCTTCTCAACGTCATCAATCCTTTCCAGTGCCTTTCTGAAAGTAGCCATGACGTCTTCCACTTGTTGACTCAACATTTGCTGAAATTTACCATGAAGCTCCTTCTTCGTCATGTTCTCCCAATCAATCTCGTCAGCTTGTGGTACTGCCATGGTTAGCAGCAATAGAAACACACAAGAATATGATCCTATAGACTACTAGAAAGTGGCAGTGTGTCACAAACCCGTCAAGCAAATCTCAAATTCTTACCAGTTCTTACCCAGCAGCAGGTGGTAATCGACAACCATTGTAGTCAAAACTCTCAAAGCTTGGATAGAGCTATTACCAGGGAGAGTCAAATGGATGACATAGATGTATGCGGAGCTAGGAAGGCTTCTAATATGGTAGCAAAAAGGGTCAGCAATAATCAATTCAGAGATGCAAAATTGGATAAACGCTCAACGACGGTACTTTGCTGGTCCTAGGCTAGACCGTACTAGAGTCGCGAGCCTAGAACACTAACAAAATCACGGTGCGACAGTAAACAAGGGAAAAGCACACTCTGGGGATTTTTTCCGCTCTCTTTTTTTTGCGCTATTTTTTTGCGCTCCTTTTTTTTGCGAAAAAACACTATAATGGCGAGTGTCTCGAAACTCTTCCCAAGTCAAATTGACAGGATAGGCACGGAATTTTTTTGACTATTTTTTTATGAAACCTACTCAGGCAAGGAAATATGAATCAGAAAATAGATGGATCTAAAAAACAAACCTAATATGAAAAGAACTCGGATTGATGGTGGACAGGCATATGTATATGTGGACTCGGATTGGTGGTGGACAGGCGGATGTATATGTGGACTCGGACTGGTGGTGGACAGGCGGATGTATATGTGGACTCGGATTGGTGGTGGACAGGCTGCTATATATGTGGACTCGGATTGGTGGTGAACAGGCGGATGTATATGGCAGCGGTAAGGAATATGTAGGTGGTGGTGGTATATGGAGGAACGATGACGATGGTGCGGTGGTGGCGTGACTACTTGTGAACAGAACTCGAAACTCTAAGGGAAACTCTAAGGCAACTTGACACGATGATGCAACCGCAAATTCAACAAAGAAAAATACTGAAAAGACTATGCAAAGGCTTAGATTGGTTCAGATATGATGAACTAACACTAAATTTTTTTGTGGCTTCTTTGTGGATTGTAGGTATGAAGAATAGACTCGATCTAAACTACGAAAAACTGTAAAATCTCACCGAGAAACCTAAAAACTGATAGCACTTGATAGAGGCAAAGGTGTCCCGTATTTCGATGAGATGGTGATTATCGTTTCGAAGGAGTAGACTTTCACGATCCAACTTTCGATGAGATGGTGACATCATACGCTCCACTTGGGGACCTCCATATGCGACGCCATCAGTTGTTGCGAACATTTGGGTTGAAGGAAAAAAGGGGTAACAAAGCAACTGTGAGTACTTGGAAGTGCTAGTGATCGACTAGAGGGGGGTGAATAGGCGATCTTTATGAAAGTCTTCAAAACATAGAAGTTTCGAAGACAAACGATAGAAATAAACCTATTACCATGCAGCGGAAGGTAGACTACACTAAGCAAGCCATAGTCAAGTATTCAATGAAGTGAAAGCACAATGACTAATAGCAGCAAGGCAGTATAGATCAGGTAGGAAGATAGTGTGAAGCCAATCGGAACAAGCAGTCACTCAGTGAAGACAAAAGATAATGCAATCATACAATGACTTCACCAGGGCCAACAGTAAGTAAAGGAAGGGAAGGATGAAACCAGTGACTCGTTGAAGACAATGATTTGTTGGACCAGTTCCAGTTGCTGTGACAACTATACGTCTGGTTAGGGAGGCTGAGATTCAACTCAGAAGACCGCGTCTTCACCTTATTCCCCTTGAGCTAAGGACACCCAGTCCTTGCCCAATCACTCTGGTAAGTCTTCAAGGTAGACTTCCAAACCTTCACAGACTTTGTTCACCTGTGATCCACAATGACTCTTGGATGCTTAGAACGCGACGCCTAACCGGCTGGAGGATTCACAGTCCTCAAGTGTAATAAGTCTTGAGATCACACAGACAGGAAGACTTAAGTGATGCCTAACACTCTTTGGCTCTGGGTGTTTAGGGCTTTATCCTCGCAAGGAGTTCTCTCTCAAAGGCTTCGAGGTGGGTTGCTCTCAAACGACAAAAGCCGTGCACTAACTCTGAGCAGCCAACCGTTTATGGTTGTAGGGGGTGGGCTATTTATAGCCACTAGGCAACCTGACCTGATTTGTCCGAAATGACCCTGGGTCACTAAGGAACTGACATGTGTTCCAATGGTCAGATTTCAAACACACACGACAACTTTACTTGGGCTACAAGCAAAGCTGACTTATCCAACTCTGAATAAGATTTCCTCTCATAGTCTTCACTCGAAGACATAGGATTTTGGTTAAGCATCACTTCAGTCATTCTGACTGGTTCTCTTGGACCCCACTTAACAGTACGGTCGTTCCTATGACTCAACAAAGAAAAAACAAAGAACGACGAAACTGCTAAGTCTTCGCGCTCCATAGTCTTCACGCGATGTCTTCTCTTGTCATAGTCTTCAATGTGAATGTCTTCACATACCACCTTTGACTTTAATGTCTTCATACATTTTTAGGGGTCATCTCTGGTAGGAAAACCGAATCAATGAGGGACTTCTACCTGTGTTATCCTGCAATTCTCACAAACACATTAGTCCCTCAACCAGGTTTGTCGTCAATACTCCAAAACCAACTAGGGGTGGCACTAGATGCACTTACAGTACTCATCCAAAGTACGCGCAAGATTTACAAGATCTACACTACATATGCATCGATATCAAATGAATGGGGTAGTATTTGTGGACTAAACTGCAAAATGCTAGAATAAGGGGGAGAAGCTCATCCTATCGGAGACTACGTCTTCTATCAGCCACTATCTTGAAGCACTAGAGGAAAGTAGCTGGAGTGGTAACAAGTATCATCGTATAGAAATAATTCTACCCGCAGATCCTCTCCTTGTCTCCCTGTGAGAGAGAGATCACCGGGTTGTATCTGTCACTTATCTGGGTGGGTTTTTATCAAGTATCCATTTTTAATTGTAAGAGGTCAGAATACAACTCCAAGTCACCCTGTTACCATTGACACGACTATTCGAATAGATAAAATTCCCTGCAGGGGTGCACCACATTACCTGATATGCTCAATCACCTCTGGACGGACACACTTTCCTGGGTAGTACCCAGACTCGGAAGATAAACACATCATAGTCCTACCCAGGCTCTCCAGAGAGGTCAGCACGCTGGTCTACATCCTAAGTGCTCAAGAGTCTTGGGCCCATCGCCCTTCGCACTCCTACACGTTGCATGGATGGCCGGGCCCAGTCCTGGCTACCTCTTTATACAAAGCAGCTGCTTACACGGACCACCTGGACGCGTGCAACTCATCTGTGACATCTGAAAAGCTTTCGAGAGAAATCATACGATGCCGAGTGCCCATAACTCACCCCGCATGGCGGTTAGTGTGAAAAGGCCAGTGGCCAACTCAAATCAAATACCCAATCTAGTTAAGCGTGTTATTGAGAAATAACCATGGACACCGACGAGGGACCAGGCCCACCTCTCTCGTAGGTGGTCTCAACCTGCCCTGTCGTTCCGCCACAAAGAATCACTCATGGGGCCATTGGGAAATGTCCTTTCAGCCCCCAGTCCGTGAATCACTCGCGGGTACTCTACGAGCCGACCTGACTTTAATCATATATATATACCCGTGATCTCTGCCCGAAGGGGTCACGGTCTGATAGTATAGCATGGCAGACAAACAAGAATGTAGGGCCACTAATGGAATACTTGCATACCTATACTAAGTATATAGTAGCAAGGACATGTTGGGTAACACAATAATTTCAAAAAAATTCCTACGCACACGCAAGATCTATCATGGTGATGCATAGCAACGAGAGGGGAAGAGTGTTGTCCACGTACCCTCATAGACCATAAGCGGAAGCGTTATGACAACGCGGTTGATGTCAAACTCTTCCACGACCTCTGACATGTTTCATGAGTGACAAAGGCATTCTTGGTGCCAAGCGGTTGACATCCACCAAGAGGCTTTGCATCTGACGCTTAAGCCAGTCGTGATGTTTGTCCTGTTTCTGATGCAGCGCGACGAGAAGCTCTCGGTCATTTAGGACACGAGATCGTCGTCGAGGCCTTTGCGCGATGGTGCTACCAGTGGCATCAGTTTGAGCACGAGGGGCACGTGTGTTTCCAGCAAGGGGATAAACACGAGAGACAGCTGGAACTCCTTTAATGGGCTGGGTGAAGCTTTGGTGATCAACATTGTGAAGGTAAATGGGATCCTTAGCAGGCTCTGGGTAAATGGCTTCAACTGACAGATCAACCTCGGGCAAGAATTAGGATGATTGCGCGCAGACGGCTGATAGTTGAAGGTTGAGTGATGCTTGATCAGACACATGACCCATGGAGCATAGAATTTCAACCCAAAGATGTCGGAGCCAGACGCAGCCAACTGCCTGATGAAGAAGTCTTGATCATTGAAGCTGATGCCATTGAAAATATAGAAGACCAAAGTCTTCATTGCTCCTTCAAGCTTCGCTGCAGATGAGTGTCCTTTGACAGGCCATAGAGTGTTCCTGATGATGTGGTAAATGGTGCGAGGCAGGTACTCTAGGTCTTCGACAAAGAACTTAGATGGGTATTCAGCGTCGTGAGGCAAAGGCTTCATCATGCTCAGCATTTGACTCATGTTGGGTTCTAGCTTCTGAAAGATGCTTTCCAGGGCATTTTGGTGTTGTTGACAACTTGGTTCATAGTATTCACCAGGAGTGGGCAGGCCTTTGAGCTCAATGATATCAAGAGCTTTAGCTTCATGATGAACATTGCCTGTCATCCACTCAAGGACCCAAGTCTTTGGATCCCTGTTGTAGCCTCGAATGTGGAGAGTTGCATAGAACTGTAGCAGAAGCTCTTCATTCCAGTGCTCCTTATCTGTGACAAATTGCAATAGACCAGCATCTCTGAAACAATCCAATGCTTCTTCAAGGCAGGGCAGTCCAGCTATAGCTTCAGAGTCGAGGCACATATGTGGAAATATGCGCCCTTGATTGTATAGGACACAGGAATAGTAGTTGCGCTGCTGATAGCTCCAGAACCGATCTGAGGAAATGCGCGGTCTTGTATAAGGGTTCTTGGAGCTGTTGAAGAAGGTATTATGTGCCACGAAGCCATTCACATTTAAGACCCCAGGTGAAGTGGCAGTGCCTGGGAATCGTGGAAGTCTTGGCTTGGGCTTTTGGACTTCAGGTATGTGCTCGACATGATACTCAAATTGTGGACCCGCAGCAGGCGGAGGAGTCAGAATGGGCCATCGGACCATAACAGGCTGACCACGATTAAATGCAAGCTCAATTGTATGAGGTCTTGGAGGGGGAACAGGAGCATTGGCATTGTCTTCATGGGCTTCAGGGGCCACAATTGCTTCAGGTGCTTGGACCTCAGGTGCTTCAGCATTGACTTCTGGTGCTGCATTGACTTTTGGCACCGCAGTAGCTGCAGGCGCCTCATTGGCTTCAGGCGCCGCATTGGCTTCAGCCATGACGACATCATTGGTGTTAGCGGTGATGTTGGTGGCCGCCTCAGGGTTGTTAACCTCCACTTCAGAAGCTGGAGGGTCAGACACTTTCTCCTCGAGAACAACATCTTGGTGGGACAGGGGTGTAGCAACTCTTTCAACTCTTGGGGCTTCTTCTTCATTGGCTGATGCAGCCGGAATTTCTTCAGCCATTTTGGCTTTGGACTCAGACACGTGCATTGTGGGAGTGACTTGGGGCCTTGGTCCTTTGCGAAGCCTGCATAATGCGGGCGACGCTTGTGGAGATGGAGTGTGCTGGGCCTCGAAGTCATTGTCATCTTGCACTGGTGGGGTAGCTTGCGGTTGGGGAGAGCTTGGAGTGTCTTGTCTCTGTGGGTCATCAGCCCATGATGCATCCTGAGCAGTTGGCGTCAGAGGACGACCAATGCTGATGAGTTCAATGTGCGTGAGCATAGGCGATGATACCAATTGGTGATCGATCTGAGGAAGGACTTCATCATCTTCAACATTGTCGTGAGGACCAATGTCTTCAGCTGCGATGGGGTCAATAGCTGGATTAACTTTAGAATTTTCTTTAGCTTCAGGAGCCTCTGTGTAAGCAGGCTCATGAACTATCAACTGGCGCTCCCGATGTTTAGATGTAGGAAGAGCCACTTAGATTGGCTCGACATTAAGGGGCTCTGTGGGAATAGCCCGATCTCTCTTCTTGGTTTTGCGTTTCTTGGTTGGAGGAGCATCATCAGTAGTGCCCTTGGTTTTGCGCTTTCTGGCTTCAGCTTCAGCAGCCCTTGTTTTCTTCAGTTCTGAAGCCACTGTGGGGACCTTAGGCTTCGAGCCTGTCATACTGGCTGGGAAGACAATTGGAAGTACTTCCTGCCTTGGTGCTTCGGGTTCTGCCACAGCTGGCTTCTTCTTCTTCTTGGCCGCCATTCTAGGGTCGATTCCTGGTCGCCCCAAGGCCTTGCGCTTTTTAGCCTCATTGTATCCTTGGACACATTTAGCAGCAAGATCCTTCATGTGCTCACGAGAACCTTTGGCTTCTTCGACTTCGGTGGTGCAGGTGCTTCGTCAGATTCAGCATCGTCTGTAGGTTGATCCACGACTGCCCCTTGAACCATAATATGAGTGATGAGACCTTCTAGGTTGTAGAAGGGCCCAACCAGATTGGTCTCAGCTTCTCGTGTGCCATCAGCACATGGTGCAGAGGGGCTTGGGTTGAAGTCTAATCCCAATGACTTCTTGTTTTCCTTGGCAGAGTTCTGTGCAAACTGATAGTTGCTCTTGAAGAGATTGTCTTTGCGACACCATAACAGAGAGGATGGGTCGGCATTAGCAGGCTGAGGTCCACGAAGCATGCAGTGGTAAAAGCCTCGAGCAATAGCTTCGGAATGTGATTTGGGCTGAAGACCTTTGTATATGATATCTCCCTAGGGGCCCTTGATGGCACTCTTCTCAGCATATTCGTCAGTGACGAATCTGTACTTGAACCATTACTCTGCCCAATGTCTTCGAATCCATTGGATTCGGTTCTTGCGTTCTCCATAGGTCTCTTCTGGATCTGACTTGTATATCTCATAGAGATTTGGTGGCAGGTCCTTAGCAGTGTTTCCACGGTGCTGTCTACCTCCCTTCCTTGCAGATTTTTCTGATGCCATGAAGTTTAAACTGAAAGGCTTGAAAACTGTCAAAGTCTTCCATCTACTAGTCAGACAAGAATTGGCTTCAGGAGAATTTATATGATGTTGTAAGAATTCTGCAAATGAATGCAGACTATGAGAACCAAGGGATTCTCCCACGTACATGTACGTGTGACAGCATTAAGGTGTGAGGGAAGGGGAAGAGGTCATATGCATTCTCAGAAGATTTTGAAGATAAATCAGTTTAGAAGACATTGACCTCATAGTGCGAAGACATTCACTCATAGATAGAGAGTTGGTTCCAGATTTGTACGAATCCACGAATAAGTACAAGTGAGGAATCTAACTACTTTGTGAAGCATAAATGAACATACTAGAAATATTATGAGATGCAGTATGAAATAGATCCAACTTGTGTGAACAGAAACTGCTTGTGGTAGAAAGTGATGAATCTATAGGATCAAAGGGGCTGTAAAATAGAGGTTTTATTTACCACACGAAGAACTGCTAGACGAAGTGGGCGAGGAGGCCAAGCAGTTCGATCGTCCGTGCCCTAACTTGGCGACGGAGGACACCTACGGCTACGGCGGAGAAGACGATGTCCGCGGCCGGCGTGAAGATGGCGTCAGTGAGGTTGCGGCAGCTAAGCGCTTCGTCGCCGGCCTTGTCGAGGGCTAGCGGTGGCACTAGGGTTTGTGCGAGAGTGGAAGAAGGGATAATGACTGTGGTGAGGTGTGTATTTATAGGGATAGGGACGGCACGGTGTTATTACACAGGTGCCCCTGACGATTCACATCTGAAGGACACGTGGCTATCATGCAACACATCGGAGGTTGTTCCACGTTCCCACAAACGCCTCGATTGTCGGGTGGTCATTCCCACTTCTCCGGGTTTTAGGTGAAAAGGATTTGGCATTGAAAACGGATTAATGTTTGTCTCTGTGTCTTCCACTGACAAGGATGCAGAGAAGACATTTTGACAGTATCAATAGAATGCATATGATTTGGATAGATAGACTTAGGAAAGAAGCATAGAGGGGTTAGGGTCCGATCACATTCACTTAGTTCAAAAGATTCAGCAAGAAGCCATAGCTATAAGTGAATGCTGTAGAGGACAGAAACCAAATCAGTATGTTGAAGATAAACAGGAGAACTTTTTAATCATTGAAGACAAACAAAATGTGAAGACTTTGCAAATGTAACGCCATGACATAGACACTTTAAAGGGAAGAATTTTGGTGGTGGTGTTACCCACCGTATAGGAAGTATTAGATCCAGACACGGCACACAATTATCGTGGCGCTCCGAAGTCAAATTCCACATTAATATATTCACACTCAGAATGTAAGTCTTCATTGATTGAAGATATACTTTACTTCGTGTGTTCACATCTATGTCATCAACATTCTTAAGTGTTAGGATGTGTGCCTAATCACAGGACATTTGAGGATTCCAAGATATTCAGCTCACACTGTAACTTGCAAAACCTCTTCTCATCCAAGGGCTTGGTGAAGATATCTGCTAATTTCTCTTCAGTGTTGACGTGTATGATATCAATATCTTCCTTCATAACATGATCTCTAAGAAAGTGATGACGAATTTCAATGTGCTTTGTCTTCGAGTGCTGAACTAGGTTGTTGGCAATCTTGATGGCGCTTTTGTTGTTGCAGTAGAGTGGCACTTGCTTCAGATGGATGCCATAGTCTTTGAGTGTTTGCTTCATCCATAGAAGCTGAGCGCAGCAAGATCCAGCAGCAATATATTCAGATTCAGCAATGGAGAGAGATACACAGTTCTGCTTCTTTGAAGACCAACATACAAGTGATCGTCCCAGAAAATGACATGTGCCTGATGTAGACTTACGATCCACCTTGTCACAAGCATAATTAGCATCCGAGAATCCAACAAGATCAAACTCTGAGCCCTTTGGATACCATAATCCTAGTGTTGGGGTGTGAGCCAAATATCTGAGAATTTGCTTCATAGCTAAGTGATGCGATTCCCTTGGTGCCGCTTGGAACCAGGCACACATGCAAACACTAAGCATGATATCTGGCCTAGATGCACATAAATAAAGCAAGGAACCAATCATGGAGTGGTATACCTTTTGATCGAACTCTTTACCATTGTCGTCGAGACCCAGATGATGTTTGGCTGGCATTGGCGTTGTGTAGCCTTTGCAGTCTTGCATTCCAAATTTCTTCAGGCAATCTTTGAGGTATTTCTCTTGGGATATAAAGATGCCATTGCGTTGCTGACGTATTTGAAGACTAAGGAAGAACTTCAGCTCACCCATCATGGACATCTGATATTGCTCTTGCATCATATATCCAAACTCTTCACTGTATTTCTGATTGGTGCAGCCGAAGATAATGTCATCCACATATATTTGGCACACATCATATGTCTTCGTGAAGAGAGTGGGATCGAGGGAACGAGGTTTGAAGCCTTTGCTCTTCAGGAAGTCTTTGAGTGTGTCATACCAAGCCCGAGGGGCTTGTTTGAGGCCATACAGTGCCTTGTTGAGCTTGTACACCATGTCAGGATGTTTTGGATCTTCAAAGCCAGGCGGTTGTGCAACATACACTTCTTCAATCTTGCCATTGAGAAAAGTGCTCTTCACATCCATTTGATACCGAAGAATGTTATGATGATTTGCATAGGCCAACAGTATGCTTATGGCTTGAAGCCTAGCCACAGGAGCAAATGTTTCATCAAAGTCAATCCCTTCAACTTGAGTGTATCCTTGAGCAACGAGACGAGCTTTGTTCTGACAAGTTGACCATGCTCATCTTGCTTGTTCGATATATCCATTTAGTCCCTATTATATTGTGCTTATGAGGATCAGGACGCTTAACCAGTTCCCATACATTATTCAGCTCAAACTGCTGGAGCTCTTCTTGCATAGCTTGAATCCATTCAGGTTCCATGAAGGCTTCATCAACTTTCTTGGGTTCGAATATTGAGACGAATGCGAAGTGCCCACAAAAATTTGCTAGCTGTGTTGCCCTTGAACGAGTGAGTGGACCTGGTGCATTGATGCTATCAATTATTCTCTCAATCTGTACTTCATTTGCAACACGAGGATGAACAGGACGAATATTTTGCTCTTGCTGATCATTGTCATCGTTAGAAGGATTGTCTTCAGGCTGAGCATTGTCTTCAGGTTGATCAAGTGCGGAGATGATAAGTTCCTCTTCAGGCTGAGCTTCAGATGGTATGATTTCTCCAGTTCCCATAAGTTTGATTGATTCACTGGATGGAACTTCATCTAGCACATTTGGCAGGTGCTCTCTTTGCGAGCCGTTAGTCTCGTCGAACCGCACATCCACAGTTTCAACCACTTTATAGTGAAAGAGGTTGAAGACTCTGTAGGAGTGCGAATCTTTTCCATATCCAAGAATAAAACCTTCATGTGCTTTCGGTGCAAATTTTGAAGTGTGATGTGGATCCTTGATCCAGCACCTGGCACCAAATACTCTGAAGTAACTGACATTTGGCTCCTTGCCAGTAAGGAGCTCATAGGATGTCTTGTTCAGAAGCTTGTGAAGATAAACACGGTTGATGATATGGCATGCAGTATCAATGGCTTCAGGCCAGAACTTTCTTGGAGTCTTGTATTCATCAAGCATCGTCTGGGCCATCTCAATAAGTGTTCTGTTCTTGCGGTCCACGACTCCATTCTGCTGCAGCGTGTACGGAGCTGAGAATTCATGTGTGATGCCCAAAGTATCAAGATAAGTACCTAGGCCAGTGTTCTTGAATTCAGTGCCATTGTCACTTCTGATGTGCTTGATCCTGACGCCATAGTTGTTCATGGCTCGATTGGCGAAGCGTCTGAAGACATCCTGCACTTCAGTCTTGTAGAGGATTATATGCACCCAAGTATATCTTGAATAATCATCAATAATGACAAAGCCATAAAGACAAGCAGTAGTAGTAAGAGTTGAGTAATGAGTGGGACCGAACAGGTCCATGTGGAGCAGTTCGAAGGGTTGAGTCGTTGTCATGATTGTCTTCGAGGGATGCTTGGCCTTCGTCATCTTTCCTGCTTCACAGGCACCACATAAGTGATCCTTCTTGAACTTGACGCCCTCGATGCCTATGACATGCTTCTTCTTTGCAAGGGTGTGCAGGTTCCTCATGCCAGCATGCCCTAGCCTCCGATGCCAGAGCCAGCATTTAGAAGCTTTTGCTAGAAGACATACGGCAAGTTGTGGTCCTCCTGAGAAATCTACCACGTAGAAATCATCTTTCTAATACCCTTCAAAGACTAGAGACTTGTCAGATTCCATTAGAACAAGGCAACAATATTTTCCAAACATCACAATCATGTTCAAATCACAAAGCATTGAGATAGACATTAAGTTGAAACCAAGGGATTCAACAAGCATGACTTTATCCATGTGTTGATCCCTTGAGATTGCAACTCTACCTAGACCCAATACCTTGCTTTTAACAGTGTCAGCAAATGTGATGTGACTTTTGTTAGATGGACGTAAGGTTGAGTCCATGAGAAGACTTCTCTTACCAGTCATGTGATTAGTACACCCACTGTCAATAATCCATTCTGAAGCAGCTGTGTCGTACCCTACAGTGCAGTTAGGGGGATAGGCTTCACGAAGAGAATTGTGAAGCATAAACATTTGACGAGCAAGTGGATTATAAAATCTTATATAGAGGTTAGGACTGATAGGGCAAGTAGCAAGCGACTCGGGAACAAAATACATAATAATACCATTTGGGCATTTGATCTTGCGTCCTACAAGATGTTTAAGGTCCCCAGCAATAGCTTCAGATGATTTTGGTTTTCGGCTAGAGACCTTTCCCTGCGAAAGAGAGTTAAGCTTTCTTAGCCACCCACATCTTCAAGGGTGGCTTCGAAGCAATGAGTCTAAGTGCAGCATCTGAGAACTTTGGCTTTGGAGCCCTAGCAAAAAGTCTTGCAGGTGGACAATAGTACTCATAAGAATAAGCAGAATAGTTCTTGGTCTTATGAACATGGCGGTTTGATGAAACGCGCTCATATTCATAGGCCTGAGTATGGCTTCCCTACAAAACATTTGCATTAGTGCGACTCAGGTGAGTCCTTTGTCTGTATGAAGCCTTTGGACCATATGAAGCATGTGATCTGGGGTTTGTCTTCTTCACTTGTGGTGTCATGACAACATTCACAGGAAGAGTCTCCAACAACCTTTTCGGCACCCAGACTTTCTTCATAGGTGGCCCGTTCCTACAGTTAGTACCAATATACCTGGCAAACACTTCACCATTCTGATTCTTAAACAGTTTATAGTTTGCATCAAAGGATTCATCAACAACAATGGGATTAGCACAATTGAAGCCTGACAGGGTGGATGGATCCACTAAGGGTTCCTTTGCAGCAACCCATGTGGTTTTGGGGTACTGCTCAGTTTTCCAGTAAGAGCCATCAGCATTCATTTTCCTTCCGAACCCAAGACCCTCTTTCCTAGGGTTTCGGTTCAGGATCTGCCTTTTAAGAACATCGCATAGTGTCTGATGCCCTTTGAGACTTTTGTACATCCCTGTTTCAAGCAATGTCTTCAACCTAGCATTCTCATCAGCAATAGCAGTGGTATCCTCAACAGAGGGGTTAGTTACCACGTCAATAGTTGAAGATATTGCAATAGTAGCAGCAGTAGAACACCCAGCAACAGAAGTAGCATTGTCACGCTCAATGCATTTAAGACATGGTGGTTCAGATCCTTCCTGAGCGGAACTGATTTGTCCGGCGCGAAGTGACTCGTTTTCCTTTTGAAGATCTTCATGAGCCGCTCTCAATTTCTCAAGATCTTGCTTCCTTTGAAGATAATCATAGGAAAGATTTTCATGAGTTGTTGAGAGCGTTTCATGATGACTTTCAAGTTCCTCATACTTAACATGAAGATTTTTTATGTCTTCAATTAAGGACTGAGATCGAGTCATTTCAGCGTCTAACAGGTCATCGCTTTTGTCTAACAGTTTTTGAATATGTCCCATAGCTTTCTATTGTTCAGTTCCAATTTTAGCAAGTGTTTTGTAGCTGGGTTTGGAACCACAATCAGAGTCATCTTCACTGGATGTTTGATAGTGAGTAGTGTGTGTGTTTACCTTGGCACCGCGTGCCATGAAGCAGTAGGTAGGAGCGGAGTAGTCCTTGTCATTTGCATCAGTGTCGATGATGAAGTCATTGTCTTCAGTGTTGAAGATGGACTTGGCAACGTATGCTGTAGCCAGACTCGCAACGCCAGAATCGGACTCCTCCTCAGACTCCACCTCGGCCTTCTTAGAAGCGGATTCCTCCTCTGAATTCATTTTCTTGCCAACAAATGCACCAGCCTTGCCAGATGAGCTCTTCTTGTGTGATGAATACTTTGAGGAAGACTTGGAAGAAGACTTTGAGTATTTCTTCTTCTTCTTGTCGTTAGGGTCATACTCCTTGCTCTTCTTCTTCTTGTTGTTCTCATTGTCCCACTACGGACACTCAGAGATGTAGTGGCCAGGTTTCTTGCACTTGTGGCATGTTCTCTTCTTGTAGTCATGAGCAGAAGCTTCATCATTCCTTGAGCTTGATCGTGAAGACTTTTTGAAGCCTTTCTTCTTGGTGAATTTTTGGAACTTCTTCACAAGCATAGCAAGCTCCTTTCCAATGTCTTCAGGATCATCAGAACTGCTGTCAGATTCTTCTTCAGATGAGGAGACAGCTTTTGCCTTCAAGGCACGAGTTCGCCCATAGTTGGGACCATAGATGTCTCTTTTCTCAGAAAGCTGAAACTCGTGTGTGTTGATCCTCTCAAGTATGTCAGATGGATCGAGTGTCTTGAAGTCCGGACGTTCTTGAATCATCAGGGCTAGGGTGTCAAATGAGCTGTCAAGTGATCTCAGGAGTGTCTTGACGACTTCATGCTTGGTGATCTCAGTGGCGTCGAGGGCTTGAAGCTCATTTGTGATGTCAGTGAGTCGATCAAACATGAGCTGGACATTCTCATTGTCATTTCTCTTGAAGCGGTTGAAGAGGTTGTGAAGGACACTGATTCTCTGACCTCTCTGGGTTGAGACGCCTTCGTTGACCTTGGAGAGCCAGTCCCAGACTAGCTTAGATGTTTCCAAAGCACTCACACGACCATACTGTCCTTTGGTCAGATGACCACAGATGATGTTCTTGGCAGTGGAGTCCAGTTGAACGAACTTCTTGACATCAGCAGCAGTGACACATTCTCCAGCCTTGGGAACGCCATTCTTGACGACATACCATAGGTCGACATCAATGGCTTCAAGATGCATGTGCATCTTATTCTTCCAGTAGGGATATTCAGTTCCTTCGAAGACTGGGCACGCAGCGGAGACTTTGATTATCCCTGCAGTCGACATAGCTAAAACTCAAGGTGGTTAAACCGAATCACACAGAACAAGGGAGTACCTTTCTCTGATACCAATTGAAAGTGCTAGTGATCGACTAGAGGGGGGTGAATAGGCGATTTTTATGAAAGTCTTCAAAACATGGAAGTTTTGAAGACAAACGATAGAAGTAAACCTATTACCATGCAGCGGAAGGTAGACTACACTAAGCAAGCCATAGTCAAGTATTCAATGAAGTGAAAGCACAATGACTAATAGCAGCTAGGTAGTATAGATCAGGTAGGAAGATAGTGTGAAGCCAATCAGAACAAGCAGTCACTCAGTGAAGACAAAAGATAATGCAATCATACAATGACTTCACCAGGGCCAACAGTAAGTAAAGGAAGGGAAGGATGAAACTAGTGACTCATTGAAGACAATGATTTGTTGGACCAGTTCTAGTTGCTGTGACAACTGTACGTCTGGTTAGGGAGGCTGAGATTCAACTCAGAAGACCGCGTCTTCACCTTATTCCCCTTGAGCTAAGGACACCCAGTCCTTGCCCAATCACTCTGGTAAGTCTTCAAGGTAGACTTCCAAACCTTCACAGACTTTGTTCACCGGTGATCCACAATGACTCCTGGATGCTCAGAACGCGACGCCTAACCGGCTGGAGGATTCACAGTCCTCAAGTGTAATAAGTCTTCAGATCACACAGACAGGAAGACTTAAGTGATGCCTAACACTCTTTGGCTCTGGGTGTTTAGGGCTTTATCCTTGCAAGGAATTCTCTCTCAAAGGCTTCAAGGTGGGTTGCTCTCAAACGACAAAAGCCGTGCACTAACTCTAAGCAGCCAACCGTTTATGGTTGTAGGGGGTGGGCTATTTATAGCCACTAGGCAACCCGACCTAATTTGTCCGAAATGACCCTGGGTTACTAAGGAATAGACACATGTTCCAACGGTAAAATTTCAAACACACACGGCAACTTTACTTAGGCTACAAGCAAAGTGACTTATCCAACTCTAAATAAGATTTCCTCTCATAGTCTTCACTCGAAGACATAGGATTTTGGTTAAGCATCACTTCAGTCATTCTGACTGGTTCTCTTGGACCCCACTTAACAGTACGGTGGTTCCTATGACTCAACAAAGAAAAAACAAAGAACGACGAAACTGCTAAGTCTTCGCGCTCCATAGTCTTCATGCGATGTCTTCTCTTGTCATAGTCTTCAATGTGAATGTCTTCACATACCACCTTTGACTTCAATGTCTTCATACATTTTTAGGGGTCATCTCTGGTAGGAAAACCGAATCAATGAGGGACCTCTACATGCGTTATCCTGCAATTCTCACAAACACATAGGCCCTCAACCAGGTTTGTCGTCAATACTCCAAAACCAACTAGGGGTGGCACTAGATGCACATACAGTACTCATCCAAAGTACGCGCAAGATTTACAAGATCTACACTACATATGCATCGATATCAAATGAATGGGGTAGTATTTGTGGACTAAACTGCAAAATGCTAGAATAAGGGGGAGAAGCTCATCCTATCGGAGACTACGTCTTCTAGCAGCCACCATCTTGAAGCACTAGAGGAAAGTAGCTGGAGTGGTAACAAGTATCATCGTATAGCAATAATTCTACCCGGAGATCCTCTCCTCATCTCCCTGTGAGAGAGCGATCAACGGGTTGTATTTGTCACTCATCTGGGTGCGTTTTTATCAAGTATCCATTTTTAATTGTCAGAGGTCAGAATACAACTCCAAGTCACCCTGTTACTGTTGACACGACTATTCAAATAGATAAACTTCCCTGCAGGGGTGCACCACATTACCTGATATGCTCAATCACCTTTGGCCGGACACACTTTCCTGGGTAGTACCCAAACTCGAAAGATAAACACGTCATAGTCCTACCTAGGCTCTCCAGAGAGGTCAGCACGCCGGTCTACATCCTGAGTGCTCAAGAGTCTTGGGCCCATCGCCCTGGCTGGGCCCAGTCTTGGCTACCTCTTTATACAAAGCAGCTGCTTACACGGACCACCTGGACGCGTGCCGCTCATCTGTGACATCTGAAAAGCATTCGAGAGAAATCATACGATGCCGAGTGCCCATAACTCATCCCGCGTGGCGGTTAGTGCGAAAAGGCCAGTGGCCAACTCAAATCAAATACCCAATCTAGTTAAGCGTGTTATTGAGAAATAACCATGGACACCGACGAGGGACCAGGCCCACCTCTCTCGTAGGTGGTCTGAACCTGCCCTGTCATTCCGCCACAAAGAATCACTCATGGGGCCATTGGGAAATGTCCTTTCAGCCCCCAGTCCGTGAATCACTCGCAGGTACTCTACGAGCCGACCTGACTTTAATCATATATATATATATATATACCCGTGATCTCCGCCTGAAGGGATCACGGTCTGATAGTATAGCATGGCAGACAGACAAGAATGTAGGGCCACTAATGGAATACCTACATACCTATACTAAGTATATAGTAGCAAGGACATGTTGGGTAACGCAATAATTTCAAAAAATTTCCTACGCACACGCAAGATCTATCATGGTGATGCATAGCAACGAGAGGGGAAGAGTGTTGTCCACGTACCCTCATAGACCGTAAGCGGAAGCGTTATGACAACGCGGTTGATGTAGTCGAACGTCTTCATGATCCGACCGATCCTAGCATCGAAGGTACGTCACCTCCGCGATCTGCACACATTCAGCTCAGTGATGTCCCACGAACTCTAGATCCAGCTGAGTGTCAAGGGAGAGCTTTGTCAGCACGATAGCATGATGACGGTGATGATGGTGCTACCAGAATAGGGCTTCCCCCGTATAAGGGATCAAAGCATATGGTTTTATATAGAATACGACTAAGGGATCAATGATCAACTTGTGTGTCTATGGGGTGCCCCCTTCCCCCCCCCCCGTATATAAAGGAGTGGAGGAGGGGGAGAGGGCCGGCCTCATAGGCGAGCCAAAGGGGGGAGCCTACTCCTGGTGGGAGTAGGGTTCCCCCTTCCCTAGTTGGAGTAGGAAAGGGAGGGAAGGGGGAGAAGGAGAGAAGGAAAGGGGGGCCGGGCCTCCCTCGCAATTTGGATTGGGCTTGGGGGGGCGTGTCCCCACCTTGGCCGCCACCTCCTCCTTTCTACTGTGGCCCATTAAGGCCCATTGACTCCCCGGGGGGTTCCGGTAACCTCCCGGTACTCCGGAAAATGCCCGAACTCATCCGGAACCATTCTGATGTCCAAACATAGGCTTCCAATATATCGATCTTTACGTATCGACCGTTTTGAGGCTCCTCGTCATGTCCCTGATCATATCCAGGACTTCGAACTACCTTCGGTACATCAAAACACATAAACTCATAATACCGATCATCACCGAACGTTAAGCGTGCGGACCCTACGGGTTTGAGAACTATGTAGACATAACCGAGACTCATCTTCGGTCAATAACCAATATCGGAACCTGGATGCTCATATTGGTTCCTACATATTCTACGAAGATCTTCATCAGTCGAACCGCACATCAACATACGTTGTTCCCTTTGTCATCAGTATGTTACTTGCCCGAGATTCGATCGTCGGTATCATCATACCTAGTACAATCTCGTTACCGGAAAGTATCTTTAGTCGTTCCGTAATGCTACATCCCATAACTAACTCATTAGTTACATTGCTTGCAAGGCTTATAGTGATGTACATTTAACGAGAGGGCCCAGAGATACCTCTCCGATACTCGGAGTGACAAATCCTAATCTTGATCTATGCCAACTCAACAAACACCATCGGAGACACCTGTAGAGCATCCTTATAGTCACCCAGTTACGTTGTGACGTTTGATAGCACACTAAGTGTTCCTACGGTATTCGGGAGTTGCATGATCTCATAGTCATAGGAACATGTATAAGTTATGGAGAAAGCAATAGAAGTAAACTGAACGTTCATCATGCTAAGCTAACGAATGGGTCAAGTCAATCACATCATTCTCTAATGATGTGATCCCGTTTATCAAATGACAACTCTTTGTCTATGGCTAGGAAACTTAAGCATCTTTGATCAACGAGCTAGTCAAGTAGAGGCATAGTAGTGACACTCTGTTTGTCTATGTATTCACACATGCACTAAGTTTCCGGCTATTACAATTCTAGCATGAATAATAAACATTTATCATGATATAAGGAAATATAAATAACAACTTTATTATTGCCTCGAGGGAATATTTCCTTCAGGACAGGCTATGCACCAGTATAGGATCAAATGGTAAGGGAGTAACAGTAACACTACTCTAATGAAAACAATAGAGGGAAAGAATAGGCGGTATCGAAATGATCAAGGGGGTTTTGCTTGCCTGGAAACTCTGTCGAGAAGGAAGGGTCATCGTCGACGTAGCCGTACTCGGTCAATAGCAGTCGGGGTCTACCGAAAAGAATGGACGAGAGAGGGGAAACAGATAAACAACAGGCATACAAATGCTACACAGATTCATGTCAAGTCAGAATGATGATGATATACCCTAATGCATCACTGAGCATTTTAAAAGAAGAGGGAAACTATCAGGTATTATTTTCCTAGCTCCAGATATTTTTCATGCACATGATCGAGGTGCAAATGTTCAAGGTTTGTTAAGCTAGAGGGGTGTGACAGATAAGTGGATGCATATTCAGATTCGCTATATTTTTCTGATCAACTTTCATATATAAACTATTTTAATCCGAGTTACAATTTTTTCTACGATTTTTAAAAGTTTTAATCATTTTCTGAATTTTATTTAATTCGAAAATAAAACAGTAAATACTTTTGTCACCTAGTGTTACTGTAGCCTGTGAGTATGCTAGTGGGGCCAGTGGGGTGGGTTGACCGAGTCAAAGATTGAATGGTCAAAGGATGAATAGTGTAGGCGGGTCCCATATGTCATTGTCTATGGTTAAATAGACTTTAATTAAATTAGATTGACTACTAATAGTGGGGGCCATTGTCATTGGCTAGCAGTTAACCTAACGAGTAATTATCCCCTAAGCTAATTGCACGGGCCGGCTGTTGGTGGCTTTGCACACACACACGCACATCATGTGCTCGGCCATGGCCATTAGTAGCGGCTGGAGCAGCAGTAGCTAGTGGCCAGGAGTAGCTAGAGCAACAGTGGAAGCTGGGCAACAGAGTATACCAGCAGCTAGTGGCACAGGAAGCAGTAGTAGCATAGTAGCTATAGCAGCAACACGGCAAGCAGTGGCAGCAGAAGCAGTAATAACATCAACGCAGCAGCGGGCAACACGGGAGAGAGGTCGCAGACAGCACTGGCGGGGCTCGCGGCTTGGACGCAGCCAGGGCGAGCGACGGCCAGCGCCGGGCGTGGCGGGCGCATGCGCAGAAGACCGTGGGGCGGCGGCGAGTGCGGCCGGGGGCAAGGTGCGACAGACGTAGGGATGGGCGCGAGTAACGGCGGCTGCGGGCGATGGTACGACCGAGGCAAGACGCGGAGGAAGCGATGTGAGCACGCACCCAAGAGAAAGGTCCGAGCACGGCAGCTGGAGCGTGGGGAGGCCGCTACAGCCTATAGGGAGGAAAACAATGGGGAAATGGGGGACTCAAAGGAGAAGCTCACAGTGAGTCTGTTGGTGCACTCGGGTAGGGTCGCGGTGGTCCGGGGAGGTGGTGGTTGCAGCGAGATGGCGATGGCCAGATGAAGAAGACGAAGATGGCATCGGTTACGTAGCTCCCCGCCTTGCTCCAATGCCCAGAATAGACGATGTCGAGCATGGTAAACCTGTTGGATGTGCTCCCACAAGCTGGAGACGACGGTGGCCGTGACGATGATGGCGAGGTAGTGGTCACCGCACGAGCTCACGAGCTCGAATTCGAGCCAGAAAGGGTGGGGCGAAGGTGGAACAAGGGGGAAGGGTTTTGGGGGGACGCTTTTATAGGTTGAGGGGGGCTATGTGCTGGCGATCCACGGCCATGGCGCCATGGATGTGCGCCATGCACATCCTTTGCCCCTGTAGCTGGAGGTAGGGGAAAGGCCAGGCGGTGGACTAGGCCGCATGCACTATGGCCACTAGGGCCCAGTGGCACAGTTGGGTTTTCTTTTTTTCTTTTAATCTTTTCTGTTTTCCTATTTCTCTCTGTTTTGCACCTTTATTTAATACCAAATGATTTTTGTTTTACTTGATATTTAGCACATAAATATTAGGCAACATTTTGAGTTAGTCCACCAATTTTCAACTTATTTTTAAATGTATAATAATTTTTTAACCTGAATTGGCTCAATTAAATGTTGCTGGTCCTGTTTTGATTATTTTAGGGCCATCTTAATATTTCAATTTTTTTGTTAATGCATGAAATTATTTTAGTGAATATTTTCATCATCTTGAACATTTTTGTTTGTCTATTTGGAGAAATAATAATTTGACTTGCAATTTAGATTTCATTTTGACTTTTGTTTTTATCAAGTGGCAATTAGCTTAGCAAAAAGGTGATGACATGGCATCATTATCATGGGTTCACTATAGCTAATATTAGGAGTGTCACAATTCTCCTCTACTAAAAGAAATCTCGTCCTGAGATTTAAGAGGGAGACTAAGGGTGAAAAAGGTCTAGCTACGAATCTAACGAGTCTTCTCAGTCTTTGGTTGCTCTTCCCGAAGAGGTCGATTCATCGTGTTCAAGCCTTTATTTCTTTGCATCAGGTCATTGTGACGATGTTGTAGTTCTTCCTTCAAGATCTTCGTCGTACTTACAAAAATGATAAGAGGTAACTCGGCAACAATGGAATTCTACAAGGGGTAATCATTTGGGGTTTATCCTGTGAATGAAACACATAAGTATCCCTCGTGGCGGCGGAGTTTCATCCCGTAAGCTTCCTTATGATTTTTTCTCGGACGAAAGACCTCATATAGTAGAAGATGGGCATCAGAGGGCCACCAGGGGGCCCACAAGACAGGGGGGCAAGCCCAGGGGGGTAGGGCGCACCCCCACCATCGTGGCCAGGGTGTGGGCCCCCTATGGTGGATTCTTTCTCCACTATTTTTTATTAATTCCAAAAATAACTTCCGTGAAGTTTCAGGACTTTTGGAGCTATGTAGAATAGGTCTCTAATATTTTCTCCTTTTCCAGCCCAAAATTCCAGCTGCCGACATTCCCCCTCTTCATCTCAACCTTGTAAAATAAGAGAGAAAAGGCATAAGTATTGTGACATAATGTGTAATAACAGCCCATAATGCAATAAATATCGATATAAAAGCATGATGCAAAATGGACGTATCAACTCCCCCAAGCTTAGACCTCGCTTGTCCTCAAGCGAAAGCCAAAATCGAAAAATATGTCCACATGTTTAGAGATAGAGGTGTCGATAAAATAAAATACGGACATGAGGGCATCATGATCATTCTTATAACAACAACATATATATATATATATATATATATATATATATATATATATATATATGTATGTATATATATTGTCATATGATATCTTATGCTAAAGTAAAAATTCATTCACATACTCAAATATGAATCAGAAACTTCATTGAAAACTAACAAACTATAATCTCGGTCATTAAAGCAATTGCAATTTATCATAACATAGGAAAGAGTCAATATAAGAGCTTCTCAGTAAGTCCACATACTCAACCATCTTTTAGTCTTTCACAATTGCTAACACTCACGTGATATTTATGGTTATAAAGTTTTAATCAGACACAGAGAAAGACATGGGCTTATAGTTTTGCCTCCCAACATTTTACCTCCCAACGTTTTACCTCAAGGGTAATGTCAACAATAATAGTTCATGAAAACCCACATCCAATTAGCCATATATATCAGGATCTTTCCAACACACTATGCTTGCCAAAGGATAAAATGTAAAAAGGAAAGGTGAATATCACCATGACTCTTATATAAGGTAGAAGATAAAAGTAAAAGATAGTCCCTTCGCAGAGGGAAGGAGAGGTTGTCATGCTCTTTTATGGTTGAATGCACAAAATCTTAATGCAAAAGAACGTCACTTTATATTGCCACTTGTGATATGGACCTTTATTATGCAGTCCGTCGCTTTTATTTCTTCCACATCACAAGATCGTATAAAGCTTATTTTCTCTGCACTAATAAATCATACATATTTAGCGAGCATTTTTTTATTGCATGCACCGATGACAACTTACTTGAAGGATCTTACTCAATCCATAGGTAGGTATGGTGGACTCTTAAGGAAAAACTGGGTTTAGGGATATTTGGAAGCACAAGTAGTATCTGTACTTTGTGCGAAGAAATTGGCTAGCAAGAGAGGGAAGGCAGGCTCAACATGTTGGATGATACATGACAATATAATTTATCTCAGATGTAAGAAAACATAACCCATTACATTGTCTTCCTTGTCCAATGTCAACTCTTTAGCATATCATACTTTAATGAGTGCTCACAATTATAAAAGATGTCCAAGATAGTATATTTATATGTGAACCTCTCTTTCTTTATTATTTCCTATTAATTGCAACGATGACCAAAACTATGTTTGTCAACTCTCAACAACTTTTATTCATCATACTCTTTATATGTGAAGTCACTACTCTCCTTAAGATCCATATGATCTCTTTATTTCTTTTTATTTCTTATCTTTTATTCTATTCCCTCAAGATCATAGCAAAATAATCAAGCCCTTGACTCAACACTAATCTTTATTATATATAGCTCATGGACTCGATTACATAAGAAGATCATAAAGCAAAACTCACAACTAGATCATACTAAAATTTTATTCTAACAGATCAAGATATTATCAAAAGGATCGAACTAAGAAAAACGGTAAAGATAAAAGTGATGGTGATACGATACCGGGGCACTCCCCCAAGCTTGGCAGTTGCCAAGGGGAGTGCCCATACACGTGTGTTTATGTCTCTTTCTTCGGATAGGGTGACGTGATATTCTTGGCGATGATGCCCTTCAGGATACGGTTCTCTTCTTCAAGCTTATTGACTTGCTGCTTGAGGTCCATTATTTCCTTACGGAGCTTGCCCGTAACGGCTAAAGCTCCTTTCACCCATGGATGTTGCATAGCTGCTGGAGAACAAATAACACTCTTTTCATATTTTCATAAGAAAGAAATCTAACAATGGTAGGGATGACCGAGTTTGGAATGGCTGAGCTCTGTAGTTTCGCCATCGTAAATCCGGCTGGGAAACGAGAAGTAACTTCTTCATCCTCTTCCACGTCATCTATCCTTTTCAAGTCAGCCTCCATGTCTTCCTCGGTTGATGGCCCAAAGTGGTCAGCATTGCTGTTTTCTCTTGGCCCCGGTGTCGGATGGGACACCCGACTCTCCCCGACTGACTCTTGGGAAGACATCTTGCTCTAAATCTGCAGCAGAAATAGCTTGAAACAAAAACAGAGGATTTTTGCATGATACGGTGGTCAAAACCTTTGGGAGATTATATAGTGAATTTTTACCGACTAAAAGAAGTATCGTGCAAGAAAACGGAGTCCAGAGGGCACACGAGGTGACCACGAGGCAGGGGGCGCACCCTCCACCCTCGTGGAAGCCTCGTGTCCTCCCCGGACTACTTCTTATTTTCCTATTTTCTTAAATATTCCAAAACAGAGAAAATTTGCCATTAGAACTATTTTGGAGTCGGTTTACTTACCGTACCATGTACCTACTCCAAAAACGTTTTGGAAAGTGTCCCTTATGTATTCCTCCGGGGTTATGGTTTCAATAACATTAGTTTCAACATTTATAGGATTACCTGAGATATAATGTTTGATTCTTTGGTCGTTCACCACCCTTGGATTTGTGCCTTCGAAGTGTTGATTTTTATGGCACCGGAGCAATAGACCTCCTCGATGACGTAAGGACCTTCCCATTTAGAGAGAAGTTTTCCTGCAAAAAATCTTAAACGAGAGTTTTATAGCAATACATAATCACCTACATTAAACTCACGTTTTTGTATCCTTTTATCATGCCATCTTTTAACTTTTTCTTTAAACAGTTTGGCATTCTCATAAGCCTGGGTTCTCCATTCATCAAGTGAGCTAATGTCAAAAGGCCTCTTCTCACCTGCAAGTTTGAAGTCATAGTTGAGATCTTTAATAGCCCAATATGCCTTATGTTCTAATTCAAGAGGTAAGTGGCATGCTTTACCATGAACCATTTTATATGGAGACATACCCATAGGATTTTTGTATGCAGTTCTATAAGCCCCTAATGCATCATCAATTTCTTGGACCAATTCTTTCTAGATCTATTAACAGTCTTTTGCAAAATTAATTTAAGCTCTCTATTGCTAAGTTCTACTTGAACACTAGACTATGGATGATAAGGAGATGCAATTCTATGATTAACATCATAGTTAGCAAGCATTTTACGAAAGGCACCATGAATAAAATGTGAACCACCATAAGTCATTAAGTATCTAGGGACTCTAAACCTCAGAAAAATAACTTCTTTAAGTATCTTAATAGAGGTGTTATGATCGGCACTACTAGTTGGAATAGCTTCTACCCACTTAGTAACGTAATCAATAGCAACTAAAATATGTGTATACCCATTAGAGGAAGGGAACGGTCCCATATAATCGAAGCCCCAAACATCAAATGGTTCAATAACGAGTGAATAATTCGTAGGCATTTCTTTACGTCTACTAATATTACCATTTCTTTGACATTCATCACAAGATAAGACAAACTTACGAGCATCCTTGAAGAGAGTAGGCCAATAAAAACCGGATTGCAATACCTTATGTGCAGTTCTATCACCAGCATGGTGTCCTCCATAAGCTTTGGAGTGACACTTGCGTAGGATCTGTTCCTGTTCATTCTCAGGTATACAACGTCTAATAACACCATCTACTCCTTCTTTATAAAGGTGTGGGTCATCCCAGAAGTAATGTCTTAAATCATGGAAAACTTTTTCTTTTGCTGGTATGTGAAACTAGGTGGTATAAATTTAGCAACAATGGAATTAGCATAGTCAGCATACCATGGAGCAGTACGAGAAGCATTTATGACAGCTAATTGTTCATTAGGAAAGCTATCATCAATAGGTAGTGGGTCATCAAGAACATTCTCTAACCTAGACAAGTTGTCTACAACGGGATTCTCAGCTCCCTTTCTATCAATAATATGCAAATCAAATTCTTGTAGAAAGAGAGCCCATCTAATAAGTCTAGGTTTAGCATCTTTCTTTTCCATAAGATATTTAATAGCAGCAAGATCAGTGTGAATAGTTACTTTAGAATCAACAATATAAGGTCTAAACTTATCACAAGCAAATACAACTGCTAAGAATTCCTTTTTAGTAGTAGCATAATTTCTCTGCGCATTGTCTAGAGTTTTACTAGCATATTGAATAACATTTAATTTTTTATCAACTCTTTGTCCTAGAACAACACCTACAACATAGTCACTAGCATCACACATGATTTCAAAGGGTAAATTCCAATCAGGTGGCTGAACAATAGGTGCAGAAATCAAGGCTTTCTTAAGTATTTCAAATGCTTCTACATAATCATCATCAAAGACAAAAGGAATATCTTTTTGTAATAGGTTAGTCAGAGGCCAAATTTTTTTGAGAAGTCCTTAATGAACCTCCTATAAAAATCGGCATGACCAAGGAAACTTCTTATACCTTTGATGTCCTTGGGACATGACATCTTTTCAATAGAATCAACTTTAGCTTTGTCAACTTCAATAACTCTTTTAGAAATTTTATGCCGCAAGGCAATACCTTCATTAACCATAAAGTGGCACTTCTCCCAATTCAAGACAAGATTAGTTTCTTCACATCTCTACAAAACTCGATCAAGGTTGCTCAAGCAATCATCAAAAGAGGATCCATAAACAGAGAAATCATCCATGAAAACTTCACAAATCTTTTCACAAAAGTCAGAGAATATAGCCATCATGCATCTTTGAAAGGTAGCAGGTGCATTACATAAACCAAAAGGCATACATCTATAAGCAAAGGTACCAAAAGGGCAAGTAAAAGTAGTCTTTTCTTGATCATCAGCTAGCACAGGTATTTGAGAGAAACCAGAGTAACCATCTAGAAAGCAAAAATGTGTATGTTTGGATAATCTTTCTAGCATTTGATCAATGAAAGGTAAATGATAATGATCCTTTTTAGTGGATTTATTTAATTTGTGGAAATCAATCACCATCTTATAACCTATAATAATTCTTTGCGGAATCAATTCATCTTTATCATTAGGAACGACAGTAATACCTCCCTTCTTAGGGACAAATGGATAGGGCTTACCCACTAACTATCAGCAACGGGATAAATTATACCTACTTCAGGGAGCTTTAATATTTCCTTTCTTACCACTTCTTTCATCTTAGGATTTAGCCGTCATTGGTGATCAATAACTGGTTTGGCGTCTTTCTCCAAATTTATTTTGTTTTGACATAGAGTGGGACTAATGCCCTTAAGATCATGAAGAGTATATCCAATAGCAGCACGGTGCTTCTTCAGAGTTTTCAATAATTTCTCTTCTTCATGCTCTGAAAGGTTAGCACTAATAATAACAGGATATATCTTCTTTTCATCAAGAAAGCATATTTAAGAGTATCAGGCAATGGTTTAAGCTCAAACATGGGATCGCCCTTGGGTGGAGGAGGATCCCCTAGGATTTCAACAGGAAAGTTGTGTTTCAGAATAGGTCCCCGTTTAAAGAATACTTCATCTATTTCCCTTCTTTCATTCATAAACATATTGTTTTCATGGTCTAGCAAATATTGTTCTGAAGGATCAGTAGGAGACACGGCAATAGAAGCAAGACCAATAATTTCATCTTTACTAGGCAATTATTTATCATGGGGTTGTCTATGAAATTTAGCAAAAATTAAACTCATGAGACATATCCCCTAAACCAACAGAAACAATATCCTTATTACAGTCTATCTTAGCATTAACAGTATTCAAGAAGGGTCTACCAAATATAATGGGACAAAAGTCATCTTGTGGGGAACCAAGAACAAGAAAATCAGCAGGATATTTAACTTTCCCACACAATACTTCAACATCTCTAACAATCCCAACTAGTGAAATAGTATCTCTATTGGCAAGCTTAATTGTAACATCTATCTCTTCTATCTCAGCAGGTGCAATATCATGCATAATTTCTTGGTATAAGGAAAGAGGTATTGCACTTGCACTAGCACCCATATCACATAATCCATGATAGCAATGATCTCCTATTTTAACAGAAATAACAGGCATGCCTACAACAGGTCTATGTTTATTTTTAGCATCGGGTCTAGCAATTCTAGCAGCTTCATTGCAGAAGTAAATAACATGCCCTTCAATATTATCGGCCAATAGATCTTTAACCATAGTGATACTAGGTTCAACTTTAATTTGCTCAGGGGGTTTAGGTGTCTTAATATTACTTTTGTTAACCACAGTTGAAGCTTTAGCATGATCCTTTATTCTCACAGGGAAAGGTGGTTTCTCAATATAAGCAGTAGGAACAACAGGATCATTATAAGTGATAGTCTTTTCTTCAACTTTAATAGGTGCAACTACTTTTACTTCAATAGGAGGATTATACTTAAACCACTTCTCCTTTGGGAGATCAACATGAGTAGCAAAGGATTCACAGAAAGAAGCTACTATCTCAGAGTCAAGTCCATATTTAGTGCTAAATTCATGGAAAGCATTGGTATCCATAAAAGATTTAACACAATCAAACTTAGGTGTTATACCTGGATCCTTACCTTCATCGAGGTCCCAATCTTCAGAGTTGCATTTAATTCTTTCCAATAATTCCCATTTGAATTCAATAGTCTTCATCATAAAAGATCCAGTACAATAAAGTATCGATCATGGAGCGATTACTGAGAGAAAGCCGAGCATAAATTTTTTGAATAATCATTTGTCTTGAGAGCTCATGATTGGGGCATGAATATAACATTGACTTAAGCCTCCCCCATGCTTGAGCGATGCTTTCTCCTTCGCGAGGCCAAAAATTATATATATAATTATGATCACGATGAACAAGATGCAAAGGATAAAACTTCTGATGAAATTCCAATTTCAATCGTTTGTAGTTCCATGATCCCATATCATCACATAGCCTATACCATGTCAATGCCTCTCCCTTCAAAGATAAAGGGAAGACCTTCTTCTTGATAACATCCTCGGGCATACCTGCAAGCTTAAATAATCCACAAACTTCATCCACATAGATTAGGTGCAAATTGGGATGTAATGTTCCATCACGTGCAAAAGGATTAGCTAGCAGTTTCTCTATCATACCCGAAGGAATTTCAAAGTAAACATTTTCAGTACGTTCAGTAGGTTGAGGAGGAACTCTTTTCTCTACTGGTCGGGGTGAAGACACCCCGAACAAGCCCCTCAAAGGATTATGTTCCATAGTAACAAGTGACAGTAAATTTCAGCACACTATATAAATTTTTTCTTACCAAATTCCACCAACCAAAGGCGCTTCACTCCCCGCCAACGGTGCCAGAAAAGAGTCTTGATGACCCACAAGTGTAGGGGATCTATCGTAGCCTTTTCGATCAGTAAGAGTGTCGAACCCAACGAGGAGCAGAAGGAAATGATAAGCAGTTTTTAGTAAGGTATTCTCTGCAAGCACTGAAATTATCGGTAACAGATAGTTTTGTGATAAAGTAATTTGTAACGAGTAACAAGTAATGCAAGTAAATAAGGTGCAGCAAGATGGCCCAATTCTTTTTGTAGCAAAGGACAAGCCTGGACAAATTCTTATATAAAGGAAAGCGCTCCGAGGACACATGTGAATTATCATCAAGCTAGTTTTCATCATGTTCATATGATTCACGTTCGGTACTTTGATAATTTGATATGTGGGTGGACCAGTGCTTGGATACAGCCCTTACTTTGACAAGCATCCCACTTATGATTAACCCCCATTGCAAGCATCCACAACTACAATAGAAATATTAAGGTAAACCTAACCATAGCATGAAACATATGGATCCAAATCAGCCCCTTACGAAAGCAACGCATAAACTAGGATTTAAGCTTCTGTTACTCTAGCAACCCATCATCTACTTATTACTTCCCAATGCCTCCCTCTAGGCCCAAACAATGGTGAAGTGTCATGTAGTTGACGTTCACATGACACCACTAGAGGGATGACAACATACATCTCATAAAAATATTGAACGAATACCAAATTCACATGACTACTTATAGCAAGACTTCTCCCATGTCCTCAGGAACAAACATAACTACTCACAAAGCATATTCAGGTTCATAATCAGAGGGGTATTAATATACATAATGGATCTGAACATATGATCTTCCACCAAGTAAACCAACTAGCATCAACTACAAGGAGTAATCAACACTAGTAGCAAACCACAGGTCCCAATCTAAGGTTTGGATACAAAGATTGGATACAAGAGATGTAACACCCTCGATGCGACTATAGCTCCCATGTGTCGAGGCACGACTTAGAGACATAATTGCATTGAAGGCATATGTCGCAAGTTAGGCAATCTTCACAACATCCCATGTAATATAAATAATAAAGGGGAGATAACATAGTTGGCTTACACTCGCCACGTCAATCAAGTACATAAATAACATTACATCATCCAAACACTCATGGCCCGACTATGGCGCCAAAATAAAAGAGAACCTAACATGCGACACCGGTCCCAATCACCCCAACTGGGCACCACTACTGATCATCGGGAAAGGAAACATAGTAACATTGAGAGTCTTCGTCGAACTCCCACTTGAGCTCATACGCGTCTCCTGGAGCGGAATCATCAGGCCCTGCATCTGGTGTAATAGTAATCTGTGAACCACAGGGACTCAGCAATCTCGCACCCTCGCAATCAGGACTATTTAAGCTTATAGGTATGGCAAGGTAAATATGAGTGGAGCTGCAGCAAGCGACTAGCAAAATATGGTGGCTAACTTATACGCAGAAGAGAGCGAGAAGAGGAGGCAAAGCGCGAGCGAGAAACTAGAGAGCAACCTGCGCAAACATTACTCTAACACCGTGTCCACTTCCCGGACTCCGCCGAGAAGAGGCCATCACGGTAACACACTTAGTTGATTCATTTTAATTAATTAAGGTTCAAGTTATCTACAACCGGCCATTAACAAATTCCCATCTGCCCATAACCGCGGGCACGGCTTTCGAAAGTTCAAATCCCTGCAGGGGAGTCCCAACTTAGCCCATGACAAGCTCTCACGGTCAACGAAGGAATAGACCTCCTCCCAAGATGTTGCGATCATACTCGGTATCTCGGTAATTCAAGACACTTCGACAGGTTAAAACAAGACCAGCAACACCGCCTGAATGTGCCGACAAATCCCGATAGGAGCTGCACTTATCTCGTTCTCAGGGCACACTCAGATGAGCTCTCCATACAACTAAAACCAAACCTCGAGTTTCCCCGAGGGGGCGCTGCACAGGACTCTAGTTTGGACCAACACTCAGAGGAGCACTGGCCCGGGGGGTTTAAATACGATGACCCGCGGGCTCCGGAAACCCGAGGGAAAAAGAGGCTAGGTGGCAAATCGTAAGACCAATGTTGGGCATTGCTGGAAAAGCTTTAATCAAGGCGAAATATCAAGGGTTTCCCATTATAACCCAACCGTGTAAGGAACGCAAAATCCGGGAACATAACACCTATATGACGGAAACTAGGGCGGCAAGAGTGGAACAAAACACTAGGCGAGAGGCCGAGCCTTCCACCCTTTACCAAGTATATAGATGCATTAAGACAACAAGATAATATAATGATATACCAACAAGTAAATAAATGTTCCAACAAGGAACGGCCTCCAATCTTCACCTGCAACTAGCAATGCTATAAGAGGGGCTGAGCAAAGCGGTAACATAGCCAATCAATGGTTTGCTAGGACAATGGTGGGTTAGAGGTTTGACATGGCAATTTGGGAGGCTTGCAAGCAAGTGGTAGGCATCGTAGCAATGGCATAGCAAAAGAGCGAGCATACTAGCATAGCAAAGATAGTAGTGATTTCGAGGGTATGAACATCTTGCCTGCATAGTTGTCAGAGTTGACTTGATCCTCGAAAGCAAACTCAACGGGCTCCTCGTAAGCGAACTCGTCTCCCGGCTCTACCTAAACAAGATAAACAAGCAACAAGGATACAATCAACCACGTGCAAGACCAAGCAATATGATGCAATGATGATATGCTATGCGGGATGTTATGCGGGATGCAAAATGCAAGATATGACAGGAAATGCAAGAACCTGGCCTCAACATGGAAATCCAAGCATGCCACTGGAAAGATGAGATGAAATCGCTTGAAAACGATATAAAGAACGCCGGGATCGGAGTTACGGTTTGGAAATGGCAAGCGACTCAAAAATGACACCGGTCTGCGATTTACAGCAAGCAGGCATCTAAATGCAACGAAATGAACATGCTACAGCACCCAAACATGACAACAAAATACATGGCTGGGATGCACACAAGATGCTTAACAAAAGTCTAGCACTGAGCTACGGCCAATTCATCCATTAACAGGTTCAAACAAGCACGGTAAAAATGCATATGGCAAACATATCTCAAACTTAGTGAAATCAACACTTGTCTGGAATTTCAGATCAAGTAGCACTCTTCGGAGCCACAAAAATGCAAGCTACAGGACCTGAACATGGCAAAGTAAAGTATGGCATGGAGCTACTCAAAGAGCTTAACAAAAGTCCCTTAGTGACCTTGAGCCAAAAGGGATCAGAAAATACAATTGCAAGCATGTGAACATGGCAAAAACATAATCAATTTTCAGACATAGTGAAAAACTGACACATGCTGAAATATAACTCAAGTAGGCATGTTTACGAGCTCGATGCACTCACTACGGTGCAAGTCATGGCAAGACAAGTATACATCCATAGAGAAGGCACAAAATCCAATCTATACATGGCAAGAACAATAACATAGCATGCATGGATCAACTACAACATCACCAACAAAATTGCAAACAAGTTGACAATCTGCCCAGATTCACAAAGTAGCAAAAGTAGAGCTCGATTGTCTCAAGCTAGGGTGCTCCATAATTGAAAACAAAGATATGGATGGATAGAGCACTACAACATTAACAAAACATCCTTACTGATCATCCTCAAAAGAGGCACGGATCACTAGGAAACAACATGAACATATGGCATCATGAGCTAAACAGCTCCAAGACAGTGAAAATACTAAGTCTCTGAAAACAGATTTACCAAGTGCACCACTTTGCAAGCTCGCACTAGTCACCACACACATCACAAAAATACATGGGTTACACCTCTATAAAGATGACAAAACCCTTAACAAAACACATGTAGAACTCACGGGCATATCATCCACACAATAATCATGGCAAAAATGACAAAAGTGCTAAACAGAGTAGCAGATCTGACAATTAACTCAAATAGCCCTCTTCTAATAGTATTTCGGGCATCAGGATGAGCTCAAATGAAAATGATGCAATGGAATGAAATGATGTACTCTCTGAGGTGAACATTTTGACATGCTATATGCATGAATCGGAGCTACGGATGCAAAGTTACGGCAGGTCAAAGTATGCAACATGGGCTAGGGTTTCGGAAAAAAAAATCAACCGGATCTGGATCTGGATCTCGTCGGGCACTGTTCACCGGGGCGCGTCGTTCGAGGTTCGGCGGAGGAGGCGGCCGGACTTGGCGGGCTCGCCGGCCGGTGAGGGAGGAGGCGGCGCGGCGGCGGG
>NC_041380.1:245927024-245931343 GCF_002162155.2 Triticum dicoccoides | reverse complement strand
CGGCTGCGGGCCTCCCGGGCCGGCGCGGTGGGCGGCGGCGTAGGGCCACGTGGCAGGCGGGGATTGGCTGCGGGCGGCGGGCGGCGGAGCGGAGTGTCCGGCGCGGGCGGACAATGTCCGGCGCGTCGGAGGGGATTTTTAGGGTTTCGGAGGTAGGGGGAGATCCGAAAATCTGGGGGGTGTATAAATAGGCATAGAGGGAGCTAGGAGAGTCCAAATGAGGTGCGGTTTTCGGCCACGCGATCGTGATCGAAAGGTCTAGATGATGGAGCAGAGTTTGGTGGGTTTTGGGCCAAATTGGAGGGGTGTTGGGCTGTAACACACACGAGGCCTTTTCGGTCCCTCGGTTAACCGTTGGAGTATCAAACGAAGTCCAAATGGTACGAAACTTGACAGGCGGTCTACCGGTAGTAAACCAAGGCCGCTTGGCAAGTCTTGGTCCAATTCGGAAATGTTTAACCCCACACACGAAAGAAAGCTAGAAATGACCACCGGAGGAGAACGAAGCGCCGAAATGCAAAACGGACAACGGGGAAAATGCTCGAATGCATGAGACGAACACGTATGCAAATGCAATGCACATGATGACATGATATGAGATGCATGACAACGATAACAACACACGGAGACAAAACCCGAACCCGAGGAACTAAATATAACTTAACGCCGGAAACGGCAAGAGTTGGAGTACAAATTGGGAAAGTTACATCCTGGGTGTTACAACACTCCACCACTACGAAAGGATCTCGTCCCGAGATCTAGGACTGAAAGAACGCCGGGTACTCAGAATGGAGATGATCCTCGCGTTCCCAGGTAGCTTCACGGTCGGAATGGTGTGACCACTTGACTTTGAGAAATTTGATTGACTTGTTGCGAGTCTTGCGTTCAGTCTCTTCAAGAATAGCAACTGGGTGCTCACGATAAGAGAGATCTTCTTGGAGCTCAATGTCCTCGAAGTTGAAGGTGCGGTCAGGAGTCTTGAAGCACTTTCGAAGCTGAGAGACATGGAACACGTCATGAACATTTGCAAAGTTTGAAGGAAGCTTGAGTTAATAGGCGAGGTCGCCTCTCTTGCTGACAATCTTGAAAGGTCCCACGTATCTAGGGGCAAGCTTCCCTTTGATACCGAAGCAACGAGTACCTTTCATAGGAGAGACGCGGAGGTAAACATGATCTTCGATCTCGAAAGCCAAATCACGGTGCTTACTATCATAGTAGCTCTTCTGACAGGATTGGGCTACTTTGAGGTTATCATGAATGACTTTGCACATTTCTTCTGCCTCTGTGATTAAGTCATTACCCAAAAGCTGACGTTCACCGGTTTCAGACCAGTTGAGAGGGGTACGACACTTCCTGCCATACAGAATTTCAAATGGGGCCTTGCCCGAACTTGCTTGAAAACTGTTGTTGTAGGAGAATTCAGCATAAGGAAGACAATCCTCCCACTTCATGCCGAAGGAGATCACACAAGCCCTGAGCATATCTTCAAGAATCTGGTTGACACGCTCGACTTGACCGCTAGTTTCAGGATGGAAAGTTGTGCTGAAGTGGATGTTGGTGCCCATGTCCTTCTGAAAAGAATCCCAAAACTTTGAGGTAAAGATGCTGCCACGGTCTGAATAGATCACTTGAGGAATACCGTGCAGAGAGACAATCCGAGAGGTATAGAGTTCCGCCAATTGAGCTGCAGTGATTGACTCTTTAATAGGCAGAAAGTGAGCCACTTTGGTGAGTTTGTCGATGACAACGAATATAACATCATTGCCACACTTGGACTTTGGAAACCCAGTCACGAAGTCCATTTCAATGTGGTCAAACTTCCATTCTGGAATGGCAAGAGGTTGGAGGAGACCTGCTGGCCTTTGGTATTCTGCCTTCACTCTTCTGCAGACATCACATTCATTCACGAATTGAGCAATCTCGCGCTTCATTCGAGTCCACCAATAAGCCTGCTTGAGGTCCTGATACATCTTCGTGCTCCCAGGGTGGATGGAGAGGAGAGAATTGTGAGCCTCGTTCATGATCACTTTACGAAGGTCACCTGTGGGTACAACAATACGATCCTCGAAGAAGAGAGTGTCCTTGTCATCAAGGCAATATCACTTGTACTTGGACTGGCTCTTGGCAATCCCAATCTTCACCTTTTTCACCATAGCATCAAGAAGCTGAGCTTGGCAAATCTGTCTTCCAAGGTAGGAGAGACTTGAAGGTTGGCGAGGAAACCTTGAGGAACAACTTGCAGATTAAGTTTGCGGAAAGCTTCACAAAGCTCGGGTTGATAAGGCTTGAGAATCAGACTGTTGCAGTAAGCTTTCCTGCTCAATGCATCAGCAATCACATTGGCCTTGCCTGGAGTATACTCAATACTCGGATTATACTCTTGAATCATTTCGACCCATCGAGTTTGCCTGAGGTTGAGATTAGGCTGAGTGAAGATGTACTTGAGACTCTTGTGATCAGTGAAAATGTCCACTTTTCTTCCCAATAGAAGGTGTCTCCAAGTCAAAAGAGCATGCACAACTGCCGCCAACTCGAGATCATGAGTGGGGTAGTTCTTCTCATTAGGCTTCAATTGGCGAGAGGTATAAGCAACAACTTTCTTCTCTTGCATCAATACTGCGCCAAGACCTTGGAGAGAGGCATCACAAAAGACCTCGTACGGCTTGGATTCATCAGGCGGAGTCAGAACTGGAGCAGTGATCAATTTCTCTTTCAAAGTGTTGAAAGCAAAGTCACGCTCCGGAGACCAAACATACTTGACGTGCTTCTGGAGAAGATTTGAGAGAGGCTTCACGATCTTAGAAAAGTTTTCAACGAATCTTCGGCAATAGCTTGCGAGACCAAGGAAGCTACGGAGTTGCTTCACGTTCTGAGGAGGTTCCCAATTCACAATTGCAGACACCTTCTCAGGATTCACGGCAATGCCCTTGGCAGAGATGATATGACCAAGATAAAGAACCTCATCGAGCCAAAATTCACACTTGGAGAACTTGGCGTAGAACTGATGTTCCCTGAGCTTATCAAGAACCAAACGCAAGTGCTTTGCATGATCTTCCTTGTTCTTGGAGAAAACCAGAATGTCGTCGAGATAGACCAAAACGAAGTCATTGGTGTAGGCGTTGAAGATGAAGTTCATCATGCGAGAGAACGTCGGAGGAGCGTTGACGAGGCCAAAAGACATGACAGTGTATTCATATGAACCAAAGCTTGTCCTGAAAGCCATCTTGGGAATATCTTGCTCACGGATTCGAATCTGATGATAACCCATACGGAGATCAAGCTTGGAGAAAACTCGAGCACCTTTGAGTTGTTCGAACAGCTGATTGATGTTGGGAAGTGGGTATTTGTTCTTGATGGTCTTCTTGTTCACTGGACGGTAATCAACACAAAGTCGGTCCGTTCCATCCTTCTTATTAACAAAAGAACACCACAACCCCACGGAGAAGAACTAGGCCGGATGAGACCCATTTTCTCTTGAATATCGAGTTGCTTCTTCAGCTCCTTCAACTCTTCTGGTCCGAGCTTGTAAGGACGTTTGCACACAGGCTGCGTGCCAGGCTCAAGATCAATAACGAATTCAACTGGCTGGTGCGGAGGCATTCCTGGAAGCTCTTCTGGAAAGACGTCTTGATATTCACAAACGACTGGAATCTGAGAGATAGCATCCAATTCACCCTTCTCATTGAGAGAAAACAGATGAATGGTATTATCCCTAGCGGCAAAGACAATTACATCCTCAAATGAATGAGTCAACTGAATCTGCCTGGCAGCACAATCAAGATGTGTCTTGTGCTTAGAAAGCCAATCCATTCCGAGAATAAGATCAATATCCGAGTTACCAAGAACAAATGGGGAAGAAAGGAACTTGTAGTCGCCCAACGTGATAGTAATATCCGGGACGCAGAAATTGGCTGTCATATGCTTGCCCGGTGACACGATTTGCAAAGAATTTTGCAGACACTGATAATCGCACTCATACTTTGATGCAAAAGGTTTGGAAATGAAGCAATGCGATGCACCAATGTCAAAAAGAACTTTCGCAGGAATGTCATTAACAGGAAGGTTACCCATAATCACATCTGGTGAGTCCTCTGCCTGAGCTGCATTCACCATATTGACCTTGGCGAACTTGGGGTTATGCTTGACCATAGCTGTACTTGCCGATCTAACAGTAGGAGGAGGAAGACGCCTCTGGTTGAAAGACTTGTTGGCATAGTGACCCTTCTGTTGGCACTTGTTGCACGTGACCTCTGAAAGCGGACGGTGATACGGAGCGCTCGATCTTGGAGCTTGAGACGAAGTCTTGTTCTGAAAGCCAG
>NC_041380.1:245849530-245926583 GCF_002162155.2 Triticum dicoccoides | reverse complement strand
GGCTGACGGAATGGAGGAGGAGGAAGCCAATACTTCTGCTGCTTGGCCACTTGAGTAGAGGAAGAAGAAGTAGCATCTCTGACTCGCTTCTTGAGACGAAGTCTTGTTCTGAAAGCCAGGGTTGGGTGGGTGGGAAGAACCACTGCCACCTTTGCTCTTCTGCTGATACGGCTGACAGAACGGAGGAGGAGGAAGCCAATACTTCTGCTGCTTGGCCACTTGAGTAGAGGAAGAAGAAGTAGCATCTCTGACTCACTTCTTGGAAGCATCACACCTCAACTGAGCAGCCTCTTGCTTCAGTGCCATGTTGTAGAACTCATCGTATCTCAAGGGTTCAAAGAGGACAAGAGCGAGCTGAATTTCTTCTCTGAGACCACCCCTGAACTAATATATCATGCTCTTCTCATTAGGTACGTCCTGCTTGGCAAAGCGGGCGAGCTTCTGGAACAACTTGTTGTAGTCATAGACAGACAAAGAGCCTTGCTTCAGATTGCGGAATTCCGCACGCTTGCTTTCAACCACGCTTTGAGAAATATGATGAGCTCGGAAATCTCGACGGAAATCATCCCAAGTGATAACACGTCCACCTCTGGAATCCTTGTACTGCTGGAACCATTCTGCAGCTTGATCTTTGAGTTGGAAGGAAGCGAACTTGACAAAGTCCTCAGGCCTGACGTTACTGCAATCGAAATGCTTGCACAGATCCACAAGCCAATCGTCAGCATCGGTTGCCTCAACACAATTGCTGAAAGTCTTTGGCCCGTTAGCAAGGAACTGGTTGAGTGTAGCAAAGTGATTCTGATTGTTGCCTTGATTCCCTTGGTTGCCTTGATTTCGCTCTTGAAGAATTTGCATGATCAACTGTGTGTTTGCATTGGTTGCGGCCATCACAGCTTGCCATGCCTCTGGAGGAGGTGGAGGTGGTGGCAGATCAGGATTCGGAGTCGTGCGCGTTGGAGGAGCCATCCTGAAGAGGTTGACCACCATTAGCACATTGATAGACAAATATTGAAGCTAAATCCAACGAATGAAAATTGCAACATATAGTCTTCACATCCGAACACAATGAACGAATGCATTCCTCTTGAAATGGTCACATATCCATAAATTGAGAAGCCACGTAGAATTAAGGTAGAGAAATAAATCAACAATGTACGGATCAAGAACGAATAATCGGTAAGAAATCCCAATCTCAAACCAAATATCCGTGGAAGAAGAACTAGAGCTACTAGAATTCCCACCTATGAAACTCCCAAACCTTTTTGGTTATGCAATCAGGTGTTGGGGATACATGCAAAGCATAATATCTCACCCAAACTAGCAAATCCTACATCCAGCTGTATCCATCATTCAACACATAACCAAGAAACCTTCGGAAACCATCTACCTCAACCTTCGAAAAGCATCCGTTATACAAGTTATGGCGATACTCCCGAACTCCCGCCCCAGTACTGGGTGGCGTCGAGGTTATCTCACCAACGAACTGCATAAAAGAGATTTTCGATGTCAGCGTACTAAACTCAGGTATTCCAGAACTGCAACGATAAAATTATGATGACAACACCTCAGAGCTCAACTCCCCGGGACACTTCCACTAAACCCCTGACAGGAGGCACCAAGACAATGTTCTCATCATAAAACCATCGGAACGATTCCAAGATACCCGCGTGATCCTAAATTTTTTTAGTGAAATTTGAGAAGAGAAGAGTCAAAACTCTACGTCAGGATGCCTTACCAGAGCGATGAGGAGACTGGGAAGTAAAAAGAATTCCTAAGCTCTCCGATATATAATTCCTAAATGACTCAAAACATATTTCTAGACACAACTCGGCCGCTAAAAACGATCAAGCAATGGGGCTCCTAAGGTCGGGGAAGGCTCTGATACCAACTTGTAACACCCTCGATGCGACTATAGCTCCCACGTGTCGAGGCACGACTTAGAGACATAATCGCATTGAAGGCATATGTCGCAAGTTAGACAATCTTCACAACATCCCATGTAATATAAATAATAAACGGGAGATAACATAGTTGGCTTACACTCGCCACGTCAATCAAGTACATAAATAACATTACATCATCCAAACACTCATGGCCCGACTACGGCGCCAAAATAAAAGAGAACCCAACATGCGACACCGGTCCCAATCACCCCCAACTGGGCACCACTACTGATCATCGGGAAAGGAAACATAGTAACATTGAGAGTCTTCGTCGAACTCCCACTTGAGCTCATACGCGTCTCCTGGAGCGGAATCATCAGGCCCTGCATCTCGTGTAATAGTAATCTGTGAGCCACAGGGACTCAGCAATCTCGCACCCTCGCGATCAGGACTATTTAAGCTTATAGGTATGGCAAGGTAAATATGAGTGGAGCTGCAGCAAGCGACTAGCAAAATATGGTGGCTAACTTATACACAGAAGAGAGCGAGAAGAGGAGGCAAAGCGCGAGCGAGAAACTAGAGAGCAACCTGCGCAAACATTACTCCAACACCATGTCCACTTCCCGGACTCCGCCGAGAAGAGGCCATCATGATAACACACTCAGTTGATTCATTTTAATTAATTAAGGTTCAAGTTATCTACAACCGGACATTAACAAATTCCCATCTGCCCATAACCGCGGGCACGACTTTCGAAAGTTCAAATCCCTGCAGGGGAGTCCCAACTTAGCCCATGACAAGCTCTCACGGTCAACAAAGGAATAGACCTCCTCCCAAGACGTTGCGATCAGACTCGGTATCTCGGTAATTCAAGACACTTCGACAGGTTAAAACAAGACCAGCAACACCGCCCGAATGTGCCGACAAATCCCGATAGGAGCTACACATATCTCGTTCTCAGGGCACACTCAGATGAGCTCTCCATACAACTAAAACCAAACCTCGAGTTTCCCCGAGGGGGCGCTGCATAGGACTCTAGTTTGGACCAACACTCAGAGGAGCACTGGCCCGAGGGGTTTAAATACGATGACCCACGGACTCCGGAAACCCGAGGGAAAAAGAGGCTAGGTGGCAAATGGTAAGAACAATGTTGGGCATTGCTGGAAAAGCTTTAATCAAGGCGATATATCAAGGGGTTCCCATTATAACCCAACCGCGTAAGTAACACAAAATCCGGGAACATAACACCGATAGACGGAAACTAGGGCGGCAAGAGTGGAACAAAACACTAGGCGAGAGGCCGAGCCTTCCACCCTTTACCAAGTATATAGATGCATTAAGATAACAAGATAATATAATGATATCCCAACAAGTAAATAAATGTTCCAACAAGGAACGGCCTCCAATCTTCACCTGCAACTAGCAACGCTATAAGAGGGGCTGAGCAAAGCGGTAACATAGCCAATCAGCGGTTTGCTAGGACAATGGTGGGTTAGAGGTTTGACATGGCAATTTGGGAGGCTTGCAAGCAAGTGGTAGGCATCATAGCAATGGCATAGCAAAAGAGCGAGCATACTAGCATAGCAAAGATAGTAGTGATTTCGAGGGTATGAACATCTTGCCTGCACAGTTGTCAGAGTTGACTTGATCCTCGAAAGCAAACTCAACGGGCTCCTAGTTAGCGAACTCGTCTCCCGGCTCTACCCAAACAATACAAACAAGCAACAAGGATACAATCAACCACGTGCAAGACCAAGCAATATGATGCAATGATGATATGCTATGTAGGATGCGATGCGGGATGCAAAATGCAAGATATGACAGGAAATGCAAGAACCTGGCCTCAACTTGGAAATCCAAGTGTGCCACTGGGAAGATGAGATGAAATCGCTTGAAAACGATATAAAGAACGCCGGAATCGGAGTTACGGTTTGGAAATGGCAAGCGATTCAAAAATGACACCGGTCTGCGATTTACAGCAAGTAGGCATCTAAATGCAACGAAATGAACATGCTACAGCACCCAAACATGACAAAAAAATACATGGCAGGGATGCACACAAGATGCTTAACAAAAGTCTAGCACTGAGCTACGGCCAATTCATCCATTAACAGGTTCAAACAAGCACGGAAAAAATGCATATGGCAAACATATCTCAGACTTAGTGAAATCAACACTTGTCTGGAATTTCAGATCAGGTAGCACTCTTCGGAGCCACAAAAATACAAGCTACAGGACCTGAACATGGCAAGGTAAAGCATGGCATGGAGCTACTCAAAGAGCTTAACAAAAGTCCCTTAGTGACCTTGAGCCAAAAGGGATCAGAAAATACAATTGTAAGCATGTGAACATGGCAAAAACATAATCAGTTTTCAGACTTAGTGAAAAACTGACACATGCTGAAATATAACTCAAGTAGGCATGTTTACGAGCTCGATGCACTCACTACGGTGCAAGTCATGGCAAGAAAAGCATACATCTATAGAGAAGGCACAAAATGCAATCTATACATGGCAAGAACAATAACATAGCATGCATGGATCAACTACAACATCACCGGCAAAATTTTAAGCAAGTTGACAATCTGCCCAGATTCACAAAGTAGCAAAAGTAGAGCTCGATTGACTCAAGCTAGGGTGCTCCATAATTGCAAACAAAGACATGGATGGATAGAGCACTACAACATTAACAAAACATCCTTACTGATCATCCTCAAAAGAGGCACGGATCACTAGGAAACAACATGAACATATGGCATCATGAGCTAAACAGCTGCAGGACTTAGTGAAAATACTAAGTCTCTGAAATTAGATTTACCAAGTGCACCACTTTGCAAGCTTGCACTAGTCACCACACACATCACAAAAATACAAGGGTTGCACCTCTGGAAAGATGACAAAACCCTTAACAAAACACATGTAGAACTCACGGGCATATCATGCACACAATAATCATGGCAAAAATGACAAAAGTGCTAAACGGAGTAGCAGATCTGACAATTAACTCAAATAGCCCTCTTCTAACAGCATTTCAGGCATCAAGATGAGCTCAAATGAAAATGATGCAATGGAATGAAATGATGTACTCTCTGAGATGAACATTTTGATATGCTATATGCATGAATCTGAGCTACGGGTGCAAAGTTACGGCAGGTCAAAGTATGCAACATGGGCTAGGGTTTTGGAAAAAAATCAATCGGATCTGGATCTGGATTTCGCCGGGCACTGTTCCCCGGGGCGCGCCGTTCGAGGTTCGACGGAGGAGGCGGCCAGACTTGGCAGGATCGCCGGCCGGTGAGGGAGGAGGCGGCGCGGCAGCGGGCGGCGCGCGCGCCGGCGGGGAGGCGGCGGCGAGGCTTGGCGGCGGCCGGACGGGGCGGCGGCGGCTCGGGAGGCGATGGCGCGCGGCGGGGCGGCGTTGACGGCGCGGTGGCGGCGCGGCGGAGCGGCGGGCTTCGGCGCCGGCGTCGGGAGCGAGGAGGCGCGGGGCTTCGGGCGGCAGCGCGGTGGCTCCGGGCCTCGGGGGCCGGCTGCGGGCCTCCCGGGCCGGCGCGGTGGGCGGTGGCGCAGGGCCACGTGGCAGGCGGGGATTGGCTGCGGGCGGCGGAGCAGAGTGTCCGGCGCGGGCGGACAATGTCCGGCGCGTCGGAGGGGATTTTTAGGGTTTCGGAGGTAGGGGGAGATCCGAAAATCGGGGGGTGTTTAAATAGGCATAGAGGGAGCTAGGAGAGTCCAAATGAGGTACGGTTTTCGGCCACGCGATCGTGATCGAACGCTCTAGATGATGGAGCAGAGTTTGGTGGGTTTTGGGCCAAATTGGAGGGGTGTTGGGCTGCAACAAACATGAGGCCTTTTCAGTCCCTCGGTTAACCGTTGGAGTATCAAACGAAGTCCAAATGGTACGAAACTTGACAGGCGGTCTACCGGTAGTAAACCAAGGCCGCTTGGAAAGTCTCGGTCCAATCCGGAAATGTTTAACCCCACACACGAAAGAAAGCTAGAAATGACCACCGGAGGGGAACGAAGCGCCGGAATGCAAAACGGACAACGGGGAAAATGCTCGAATGCATGAGACGAACACGTATGCAAATGCAATGCACATGATGACATGATATGAGATGCATGACAATGACAACAACACACGGAGACAAAACCCGAACCCGAGGAACTAAATAGAACTTAACGCCGGAAACGGCAAGAGTTGGAGTACAAATTGGGAAAGTTACATCCGGGGTGTTACAAGAGATCAACTAGGGTTTGAGATGGGATAGTGCTGGTGAAGATGTTGATGGAGATTGACCCCCTCCCGATGATAGAATCGTTGGTGATGACGATGGTGATGATTTCCCCCTCCCAGAGGGAAGTTTCCCCGACAGAACAGCTCTGTCGGAGCCCTGGATTGGTTCCGCCAAGGTTCCGCCTCGTGGCAGCGGAGTTTCGTCCCGTAAGCTTGCTTATGATTTTTTCTCGGACGAAAGACCTCATATAGCAGAAGATGGGCATCAGAGGGCCACCAGGGGGCCCACGAGGCAGGGGCGCGCCCATGGGGTAGGGCACGCCCCCAACCTCATGGCCAGGATGTGGGCCCCCTCTGGTGGATTCTTTATCCAGTATTTTTTATTAAATCCATAAATAACTTCCGTGAAGTTTCAGGACTTTTGGAGCTGTGCAGAATAGGTCTCTAATATTTTCTCCTTTTCTAGCCCAGAATTCCAACTGCCGGCATTCCCCCTCTTCATGTAAACCTTGTAAAATAAGAGAGAAAAGGCATAAGTATTGTGACATAATGTGTAATAACAGCCCATAATGCAATAAATATCGATATAAAAGCATGATGCAAAATGGACGTATCAGCAAACACTTAAGGCCTAAAGCAAAATGTGAGATGGGTTTGAAGTGTCAAAGAATGAATCTCGCGTCTGATATCGGAATGGATCATCTCAAGGAAGGTGGCTCACGAAAACACATACAAAGCCAAGTGCAAGGGTAAATTCAGATACAAGGACTAGATAGTCCTTTACATGAAACTTCACAATTAATGAGAGAGTTTTCATAAGGAATTCAAAAGAACAAAATGCTCGAGGAATAATGTTAATCGATCACCTGGGCAACTGAATTTACAGCCACAAGTGCTATAGAAGCCAATTCTACTTCACCAATATGTAATTCGGACTCGAGTATTTTGGAATCATTATGATGATCAAAATTGAAGTGATTAACATACATACCACCATGATGAATAAGAAGGGTGGTGGCATCTTGTGTGATCACGATACAAGGTTCGCCAGAGAACAGTTTATTAGCTCTGTTGGCAACACGGTCGGTACCAAGGGCGGGGGATGAAGAGAACCATTTTCCCGTTGGTTGAAACTAGGCGGACCAATCGACAAAGTTGATGTAGGGTGGAACCCTAGATGGCCGATCTTTCATGAAAGGAGCGGATCCCATGAAGAACACGAAGAACACGAGGGGAAACACAAGGGGAAAATCACAAGGGGAACACAAGAGAACACTGAAACCAACAAGTATGATCACACATGTGCTAGATCCATGAACACAAAAGGAGATACAAGATCCACGATCAACAAGGGACGCTACAAAGGTTAACCGGTTCTTCTTCGTGAGGAGGTCTTGATGGGGCCGCCTAAAAGGGGGTCTTGAATCCAAGGTGGATCTTCTCCGTAGAGGGGCCGCGGTCTCTCTCAAGGAGTATATACAATATGGATGAGCGATGCTCTATCTCTCAAATGAGCTATCACAACGCTAACCCTAAAACATAGGTAGGAGAAGAGTATATATAGTCTAGGTGGGCGAAGGGGTACACGGGCCTCGGGCCCTTACACTGTGCGCAGACAGGGGAGGCCGGATGTCAGGCGTCGGGCCGCATGTCCGGGCTTTCATGCGGGGCCGGATGTCCGGGCTGGAGTGGCCGGATGTCCAGGCTGGAGAAGCTGGCCTTGTTGCTCTCGGATTCGGTGGCTTTCGGATATCCGGGCTGGGGGCGGATTTCCGAGAGCTCGGGAAGGGCCGGATGTGCGGGGCCTGCCGATGCTTGGCGGCCATGCAACTGTGATGGACGACCCTCCAGGGGCCGGATGTCCGGGGTCGTGGCCGGATGTTCGGGGCCTGGGAGGTGTTCTTGACTCCTTCCGTTGGTTCTCTTCGTCCGTGAACTTGGGGACTTGTTCATCTTCACGTGCATCATTGGGAGGGTCCTCTTGGTACCTGATCATGTACAACATCTCGGATTTAGGTAGTAGCCATGTCTCGAGGGGATCATATGCAATATCACTAAGGAGAGAAGTCACCTCGGTCTTGAGAGCTCTAGCTCTAGCTCAAGTCATAGGTCCTATTGGCACTTCGTGAGACGACGGTAGGTCCATGGGGATGACCGTAGGTGATAGAGGCGGGGGTCCCAATCTTTCGATGAGATGATGGATATCGCTTTGGTGGCAGTCGACTTTGACGATCCGACTACGAACGTGCGAGGATGTCGCGCCTTAGCAATCGCTAAACCAACTCCGAGAGGTTATTGACCACGCCGGAGCACGATCAACCTGACCACGAGGGTCTGTTTCCTGCGAGCAAACGAAGAACAAGCAAGAAACTGAGATTGCAATTCTGGATATTGCGAATATAAGATGAAAGCTTTATTGATCAAGGTGGGGTTCTGTGACGCCTTTGTCTGGTCGTTGAACACAAATGAAGTATGCGAAGTTGCAGCTATGGCGAACTTTTAATCTAAACAAAACCCAAAGTCTAAACGATGCCCTAAGGGCTGTATATATGGAGGAAGAGGGGGGAATTTCGTGGCCCTTGGTGGAGGGGTCCGAAATCAACCCTATCTCTTGTTTCCCCACACATACGGACTCTAAAAATAGCCTATACTTATGTATTTCGAAATTACATGGGCCTGGCCCAATAATAAGGTGATGCAGCACCTAAAATAGCCTCGGGACGAAATTTATGAAGTGGCATCTTGTATATTTCGTCCAAGGCTTCATGCACCCATTATGGTGGCTTCAAAGTCCTGAAATCATCACTTGTAACTCTGTTCTTGTTCCCCTTGCGCATGCCATCATCTCCATGCTTGTTCTTGCTCCAATGTTCATCCTTCTCCAAGCTAGGCCCTTCATTTGTAAGCAAAACAAATGTATCCAATTTAGGCAGCATCATATTCTCATGAACATTAGAATCATTACCAAGAAACGAAAGTACCTGGTAATTTAGTTGGCGTGCACGAGCTCTAGTAATTGGTCCAGTATGTATAGCAGCAGGGGCTGTGGGTGTAACAATTGTATTGATGTCCTCATCAGGAAGTGCACCTTTTGCACCGACCGAGTATCTTTTCTTGGCTATGTTGTTACTCCACAGGGAATTGAAGTTGATAAAGCCAAGATTGAAGCTATTGAGAGTTGGCTGCAGCCCAAAACGGTCACACAAGTGAGGAGTTTTCTTGGCCTCGCTGGATTCTATAGGCGTTTTGTGAGAGATTTCAGCACCATTGCTGCACCTCTCAATGAGCTTACAAAGAAAGATGTGCCTTTTCTTTGGGGTACCGCACAGGAAGAAGCCTTCTCGGTATTGAAAGATAAGTTGACACATGCTCCTTTACTCCAACTTCCTGATTTTAATAAGACTTTTGAGCTTGAATGTGATGCTAGTGGAATTGGATTAGGCGGTGTGTTATTACAAGATGGCAAACCTGTTGCATACTTTTCTGAAAAATTGAGTGGGCCTAGTCTGAATTATTCTACTTATGATAAAGAATTATATGCTCTTGTTCGGACTTTAGAAACATGGCAACATTATTTATGGCCCAAAGAATTTGTTATACATTTTGATCATGAATCTTTGAAACATATTAAAAGTCAAGCTAAACTGAATTGTAGACATGCTAAATGGGTTGAATTCATTGAGACTTTTCCTTATGTCATTAAACACAAGAAGGGAAAAGAAAATGTTATTGCTGATGCATTGTCTCGCCGCTATACTATGCTTTCACAACTTGACTTCAAAATATTTGGTTTGGAGACCATCAAAGATCAATATGTGCATGATGCTGATTTTAAAGATGTAATGCAGAATTGTAAAGAAGGAAGAATGTGGAACAAGTTCGTCGTTAACGATGGATTTGTGTTTCGTGCTAACAAGCTATGCATTCCAGCTAGCTCCGTTCGTCTTTTGTTGTTGCAGGAGGCGCATGGAGGAGGATTAATGGGACACTTTGGCGTGAAGAAGACGGAGGACGTACTTGCTACACATTTCTTTTGGCCAAAGATGAGACGGGATGTTGAGTGTTTTATTGCTCGATGCACTACATGTCAAAAAGCTAAGTCACGACTCAATCCTCATGGTTTATATATGCCTTTGCCTGTACCTAGTGTTCCTTGGGAGGATATATCTATGGACTTTGTTTTAGGTTTACCTCGAACAAAGAAGGGGAGGGATAGCATATTTGTTGTCGTGGATAGATTCTCGAAAATGGCACACTTTATACCATGTCATAAAAGCGATGATGCTGTTAATGTTGCTGATTTGTTCTTTCGTGAAATTATTCGCTTGCATGGTGTGCCAAATACTATTGTTTCAGATCGTGATACTAAATTTCTTAGCCACTTTTCGAGATGTTTATGAGCTAAGTTGGGGACTAAACTGCTTTTTAGTACTACTTGTCACCCCCAAACTGATGGACAAACTGAAGTAGTCAATAGAACGTTGTCTACTATGCTTAGGGCTGTTTTGAAGAATAATAAGAAAATGTGGGAGGAATGCTTGCCTCATATTGAATTTGCTTATAATCGTTCATTGCATTCTACTACTAAGATGTGCCCTTTTGAAGTTGTGTATGGTTTCCTACCTCGTGCACCTATTGATTTGTTGCCTCTTCCATCTTCGGAGAAGGTTAATTTTGATGCTAAACAACGTGCTGAATTGATTTTAAAAATGCATGAGTTAACTAAGGAAAACATTGAGCGTATGAATGCTAAATATAAACTTGCTGGAGATAAGGGTAGAAAACATGTTGTGTTTGCACCTGGAGATCTTGTTTGGTTACATTTGCGTAAGGATAGATTTCCTGATTTGCGCAAATCAAAGCTAATGCCACGTGCTGATGGTCCCTTTAAGGTGTTAGAGACAATAAATGATAATGCATATAAACTTGAGCTGCCTGCAGATTTTGGGGTTAGTCCCACTTTTAACATTGCAGATTTGAAGCCTTATTTGGGTGAGGAAGATGAACTTCCGTCGAGGACGACTTCATTTCAAGAAGGGGAGGATGATGAGGACATCAATACAATTGTTACACCCACAGCCCCTGCTGCTATACATACTGGACCAATTACTAGAGCTTGTGCACGCCAACTAAATTACCAGGTACTTTCGTTTCTTGGTAATGATTCTAATGTTCATGAGAATATGATGCTGCCAAAATTGGATACATTTGTTTTGCTTACAAATGAAGGGCCTAGCTTGGAGAAGGATGAACATTGGAGCAAGAACAAGCATGGAGATGATGGCATGCGCAAGGGGAACAAGAACGGAGTTACAAGTGATGATTTCAGGACTTTGAAGCCACCATAATGGGTGCATGAAGCCTTGGACGAAATATACAAGATGCCACTTCATAAATTTCGTCCCGAGGCTATTTTAGGTGCTGCGTCACCTTATTATTGGGCCAGGCCCATGTAATTTCGAAATACATCAGTATAGGCTATTTTTAGAGTCCGTATGTGTGGGGAAACAAGAGATAGGGTTGATTTCGGACCCCTCCACCAAGGGCCACGAAATTCCCCCCTCTTCCTCCATATATACAGCCCTTAGGGCATCGTTTAGACTTTGGGTTTTGTTTAGATTAAAAGTTCGCCATAGCTGCAACTTCGCGTACTTCTTTTGTGTTCAACGACCAGACAAAGGCGTCACAGAACCCCACCTTGATCAATAAAGCTTTCATCTTATATTCGCAATATCCAGATTACAATCTCAGTTTCTTGCTTGTTCTTCGTTTGCTCGCAGGAAACAGACCCTCGTGGTCAGGTTGATCGTGCTCCGGCATGGTCAATAACCTCTCGGAGTTGGTTTAGCGATTGCTAAGGCGCGACGTCCTCGCACGTTCGTAGTCGGATCGTCAAAGTCGACTGCCACCAAAGCGAAATCCACCATCTCATCGAAAGACGGGACACCTTTGCCTCTATCAATGCGCCTCCTGCAACAACAAAAGACGAACGGAGCTAGCTGGAATGCATAGCTTGTTAGCACGAAACACAAATCCATCGTTAACGACAAACTTGTTCCACATTCTTCCTTCTTTACAATTCTGCATTACATCTTTAAAATCAGCATCATGCACATATTGATCTTTGATGGTCTCCAAACCAAATATTTTGAAGTCAAGTTGTGAAAGCATAGTATAGCGACGAGACAATGCATCAGCAATAACATTTTCTTTTCCCTTCTTGTGTTTAATGACATAAGGGAAAGTCTCAATGAATTCAACCCATTTAGCATGTCTACGATTCAGTTTAGCTTGACTTTTAATATGTTTCAAAGATTCATGATCAGAATGTATAACAAATTCTTTGGGCCATAAATAATGTTGCCATGTTTCTAAAGTCCGAACAAGAGCATATAATTCTTTATCATAAGTAGAATAATTCAGACTAGGCCCACTCAATTTTTCAGAAAAGTATGCAACAGGTTTGCCATCTTGTAATAACACACCTCCTAATCCAATTCCACTAGCATCACATTCAAGCTCAAAATTCTTATTAAAATCAGGAAGTTGGAGTAAAGGAGCATGTGTCAACTTATCTTTTAATACCGTGAAGGCTTCTTCCTGTGCGGTATCCCAAACAAAAGGCACATCCTTCTTTGTAAGCTCGTTGAGAGGTGCAGCAATGGTGCTGAAATCTCTCACAAAACGCCTATAGAATCCAGCGAGGCCAAGAAAACTCCTCACTTGTGTGACCGTTTTGGGCTGCGGCCAACTCTCAATAGCTTCAATCTTGGCTTTGTCAACTTCAATTCCCTGTGGAGTAACAACATAGCCAAGAAAAGATACTCGGTCGGTGCAAAAGGTGCACTTCCCAAGGTTACCAAACAAACGTGCATTACATAGAGCAATAAAAACAGCACGTAAATGTTCCAAATGTTCTTCCAAAGATCTGCTATAAATCAGTATGTCATCAAAGTAAACTACCACAAATCGTCCAATGAAAGCAGGTAAAACTTCGTTCATTAATCTCATGAAAGTACTAGGTGCATTAGTTAACCCAAAAGGCATGACTAACCACTCATATAATCCAAACTTAGTTTTAAATGTTGTTTTCCATTCATCTCCCAATTTCATACGAATTTGATGGTAGCCACTACGCAAATCAACTTTGGAGAATATTGTAGAGCCACTCAATTCATCAAGCATATCATCTAGCCTAGGAATAGGATGACGATAACGAATAGTAATATTATTAATGCCTCTACAATCAACACACATACGTGATGTACCATCCTTTTTCGGCACTAGAATAATAGGAACAGCACAAGGACTAAGGGATTCGCGTATATAACCTTTGTCGAGAAGCTCTTGTACTTGACGCATAATCTCCTTCGTCTCCTCTGGATTGGTATGGTATGGTGCACGGTTTGGCAGTGAAGCACCGGGAATTAAGTCAATCTGATGCTCAATCCCTCGAATAGGCGGTAATCCCGGTGGCACGTCTTGTGGAAAAACGTCAGCGAACTCCTGCAAAATGTTAGTGACAGCAGGAGGCAAAGAGGAAGGCACGTCCTCGAATGAAAATAATGCCTCTTTGCACACAAAAGCATAGCAAACAGATTTGCTGAAATCTAGCTCATCAATATCAGATTTGGTGGCAAATAAACATGCACATTTCAATTTAATTTCAGAAGCAACACTAGATGGTTTATTATTAGGCTTCATTTGTTGCTCAAATTCTTTTGCCACAATCTGATTTTCACTCTTATTCTTCTCCTGTTGTGCTTTATTAGCTCTATTAATATCATCTTTCAAAATGGAATCAGGAGTCATAGGAAGCAAAGTAATATTTTTATCCTTATGAACAAGAGTATAGTGATTGTTTCTACCATGGTGTACAGAATTTTTATCAAATTGCCATGGTCTACCAAGTAATAAGGAACATGCTTGCATAGGTACCACATCACAATCAACATAATCAGCATATGTAGAGATACTAAAATGCACACGAACAGTACGTGTTACCTTAACCTTGCCGCTGTTGTTGAACCATTGGATGTAGTAAGGATGTGGATGTGGTCTTGTGGTGAGAGAAAGCTTCTCCACCATCTCCATGCTAGCCAAGTTGTTGCAGCTCCCTCCGTCTATTATGACGCGCACAGAACGTTCCTTCACAACTCCCTTGGTATGGAACAAATTGTGCCTCTGATTTAGCTCAGCTTGTGTGACCTGCACACTCAAAACACGTTGAGCAACTAAACATTCATACCTGTCAGCGTCTTCAGGAGCCATGTATTGCGTCTCATGATCAGAATCATCTCCACCATGTTCTTCACGTGTAATAAGAGCCAAAGTCTCCTCATCATAGTCACTAGCGGACTCATAGCCACCATCCGCGGTAGCAATCATCACACGCGGAGATTTGCATTCTCTCGCATAATGACCTCCTCCCTTACAACGACGACAAATAATATCACTTGTGTGTCCTGTGGATGCCATGGAAGAAGAAGAACGCTGTGCAGGCCCCGCAGGTGCGCTCTTGGCAGATAATGGTGGTTGTGCCTGTTTTCTTGTATCACGGCTGGAGGTGGCACCGGATGGAGGTGCTGGTGCAGTTGAAGTAGAAGATGCACGTGGTGTCCATGATGAAGGTCGGCCTGCAGAAAAGTTAGTTCGCCCCAATGCTTGTCGATCCTGCACTTCACGTTCAGCTTTACAAGCAAGATGGAATAAACGAGTGATATTAGTATACTCCTTATAGTCTAGAATGGTCTGAATCTCTCTATTTAATCCACCCAGAAAACGTGCAAGCATAGCTTCATTCTCCTCAACAATACCACATCTAATCATGCCAGTTTGTAATTCCTGATAATATTCTTCTACAGAATTTTTTCCTTGTCTTAAACGCTGCAATTTTTGAAGCAATTCACGTTGATAATATGGTGGAACCCGACGCGTACGCATAGCAGTTTTCAAAGCAGCCCAAGTAGTTGGAATAGGATATAATCTACAATGTTCAGACCACCATACACATGCAAAACTAGTGAAAGCACAAACAGCAGCAGCAACTCGTCTCTCCTCAGGATATTGTAAACATGTAAATCATTGTTCAGTTTCTAACTCCCAAGTAAGATATATATCAGGAACATATCTACCCTCAAATGGTGGAATATTCAATTTCAGTTTAGGAATATGGACATCATCTCGTACCTGAGGTGGTGGTGCAGGCCTACCATTACGAATATATACCTGAGGTCGACCTGCTGGTGGTGGTGCTGGTGGCTGCTCGTAGATCTGATTTTGATCAACCTCATCCTCATAATCGCCCGCATACTCATCATCCTCCTGGGTACCAGCAGCAGCAGTAGCAGGAGCCAAAGAAACACCAACAGCAGTAGCAGCGGCACCAGAATTTTGTCCTGGCTCAATAGGAACACGCTGTGCTCGTCCATACTGATTCGGAAGGGGGGGTAGTTGTTGTTGTTGCAGAGGTGCGACAGGTGCAGCCGGTGGTGGAAGACGCGCAAGCAGTTCATTAAATCTATTATCGAGCTTTGTTTCGAACGTCTTCTCAAGGCCAGTGATCTTCTCCATGGCCTCTTCAAAATTGTTCAGCACATCTTGTACCTGTTCAGTCATCATTTGCTGAAACTTATCATGAAGCTCCTTGTTCGATAAGTTCTCCCAGTCAATCTCGTCGGCTTGTGATCCTGGCATGGTTAGCAGCAATAGAAACACACAAGAATATGATCCTATGGACTACTAAGAAGTGGTGGTGGTGTATCACAAATCCGTCAAGCAAATCTCAAATTCTTACCAGTTCTTACCCAGCAGCAGGCGGTGATCGGCAACCGTTGTAGTCAAAAACTCTCAAAGCTTGGATAGAGCGATTACCAGGGAGAGTCAAACACACGACGTAGATGTATGTGGAGCTGGGAAGGCTTATAGTATGGTAGCAAAAAGGGTCAGCAATAATCAATTCAGAGATGCAAAGTTGAATAAACGCCCAACGACGGTACTGTGCTGGTCCTAGGCTAGACTGTGCTAGAGACGCGAGCCTAGAACACCAACAAAATCACGGCGCGGCACGTAAACAAGGGAAAAGCACACTCTGAAATTTTTCTTTTCGCTCTCTTTTTTTTGCGCTCTTTTTTTTGCGCTGCTTTTTTTTGCGAAAAAGCACTATAATGGCGAGTGTCTCAAAACTCTTCCTAGGTCAAACTAACAGGATGGGCACGAATTTTTTTTTTCGACAAATTTTTTTTTTCGACTGCCCGGACCCAAAAACTGGAAACGGGTCAAAAAAAACTTCCTATAATGGCACCTGTCTCAAAACACTCAGAAACACCTAAAAATAGGATAGCCAGAAATTTTTTCGAAAAATGCGTTTTCGAAAAATTTTGGGCCTAAACGGAGCGTGGCTACCCGACTCTTTTTTTTTTCGAAACCTACTCCGGCAAGGAAACACGAATCGGAATCTAGATGGATTTCGAAAACAAACCTAATATGACAAGAACTCGGATTGGTGGTGGATATATGGTGGTAGATGGCAGCGGTGGTGGTATATGACAGCTGTGGTGGTATATGGATACGGATTCGAAGCGGTGGCGGATAAGCGGTGGTGGTAGATGGCAGGGGTGATGATGATGGTGCGGCGGCGGCGTGACAACTTATGACCAGAACTCGAAACTCTAAAAGACTAGACTCTAAGACCAGCAACTAGAAACGACGATGCAACCACAAATTCAACAAAGCAAAACCCTAAAAAGATTATGCAAAGGCTCAGATTGGTTCGGATATGATGAACTAACCCTAATTTTTTTTGTGGCCTTTTCGTGGACTATAGGTATGAAGAACAGACTCGATCTAAACTACGAAAAACTATAAAATCTCACCGAGCAACCTGGAAATCTGATACCACTTGATAGAGGCGGGGGTCCCGATCTTTCGATGAGATGATGGATATCGCTTTGGTGGCAGTCGACTTTGACGATCCGACTACGAACATGCGAGGACGTCGCGCCTTAGCAATCGCTAAACCAACTCCGAGAGGTTATTAACCACGCCGGAGCACGATCAACCTGACCACGAGGGTCTGTTTCCTGCGAGCAAACGAAGAACAAGCAAGAAACTGAGATTGCAATTCTGGATATTGCGAATATAAGATGAAAGCTTTATTGATCAAGGTGGGGTTCTGTGACGCCTTTGTCTGGTCGTTGAACACAAACGAAGTACGCGAAGTTGCAGCTATGGCGAACTTTTAATCTAAACAAAACCCAAAGTCTAAACGATGCCCTAAGGGCTGTATATATGGAGGAAGAGGGGGGAATTTCGTGGCCCTTGGTGGAGGGGTCCGAAATCAACCCTATCTCTTGTTTCCCCACACATACGGACTCTAAAAATAGCCTATACTTATGTATTTCGAAATTACATGGGCCTGGCCCAATAATAAGGTGACGCAGCACCTAAAATAGCCTCGGGACGAAATTTATGAAGTGGCATCTTGTATATTTCGTCCAAGGCTTCATGCACCCATTATGGTGGCTTCAAAGTCCTGAAATCATCACTTGTAACTCTGTTCTTGTTCCCCTTGCGCATGCCATCATCTCCATGCTTGTTCTTGCTCCAATGTTCATCCTTCTCCAAGCTAGGCCCTTCATTTGTAAGCAAAACAAATGTATCCAATTTAGGCAGCATCATATTCTCATGAACATTAGAATCATTACCAAGAAACGAAAGTGCCTGGTAATTTAGTTGGCGTGCACGAGCTCTAGTAATTGGTCCAGTATGTATAGCAGCAGGGGCTGTGGGTGTAACATTTGTATTGATGTCCTCATTAGTAGGATGCTCCGCATCATCTCCCCTCCCTTGGGGAAGATCCGATCTCGGATCGAAATCCTCATCACCATGGTAGGGCGAGTGATCTTTGATGTTGAAGATGTCGCTCACGGAGTACTTGTTGCGTAGAATGCCGATCGTTGTTGAAGGGTCCATCCGCTCATGGTCGAAATTTGTACTTGCGTTCATGGGGGAAGCGTTCCTTGCGAAGGTGTAACCACACAAGATCTCCAATGTTGAATACCATGGGGTGCTTGTTGATGTTGAGTTTGGTCGCGAGTCGTTGTACTTTCCGCTCGATGGTGTGCCTTGTATTTTCATGCATCTTATTGAGATAGTCGACTCAGGCACTCGTGTCCATATTCGTGCACTCTTGTAGTGGTAGAGGGAGAATGTCCAATGGCGACAATGGGTTGAAACTGTAGACGACCTCCAAGGGGGACTTACCGGTAGTCGTGTGTCTTGCTCGGTTCTAGGCGTACTCAGCGATAGGTACACACTCCTCCCACTCCTTGATGTTCTTCTTGATTAGAACGCGAAGTAGAGTGGAGAGCGTGCGGTTGGTCACCTCCGTTTGTCCGTCGGTTTGTGGATGGTACGCCGTGGAGAAGAGTAGCTTGATTCCGAGCTTGGCGCATAGGGTCTTCCAAAAGTAACTCAAGAACTTGACGTCACGGTCCGAGACAATCGTCTTTGGCACTCCATGTAGCCGTAAGATTTCCCTACAAAAGATATTGGCAACATGTGAAGCATCATCTATCTTGTTGCAAGGAATGAAATGTGCCATCTTAGAGAATCGGTCCACAACAACAAATACCGAATCCTTTACATTTCTAGTTCTAGGCAATCCAAGTACAAAATCCATGCTAATATCTTCCCATGGTTCATATGGAATTGGGAGAGGCATGTAAAGGCCATGGGGTTGAGCTTTAGACTTAGCTTTGGGACATGTAGAGCATCGGTTGGTGAAGCGATTGACATCGTGAAACATCTTGGGCCAATAATAGTTCTTGGAGAGTGTAGCAAAAGTCTTGTCGCGTCCAAAATGTCCCATTAGTCCTCCTCCATGAGATTCCTACAAAATCAACAATAAAAGAGAAGACTCGAGGATGCAAAGTTTGTTAGCTCTCATAAGATATCCATCTTTGATGTAATCGCATTCCCAAGATGTATGCGTCAAACATTTGGCATAAGGAGTAGCAAAAGTGGGATCATGCGCATACAAGTATTTTATGCGCTCAAAGCAAATGACATCCAATTCAAGTTGACTAACAAGCATGCATATGCGGGAAAGAGCGTCCGCCACAACATTTTCCTTACCTTTGATGTACTTGACGACATAAGGAAAAGACTCAATGAATTCACTCCATTTAGCATGATGCTTGTTCAACTTAGTTTGACCCATAAGGTATTTAAGTGTTTCATGATCGGTATGAATGATAAATTAATGAGGGTGAAGATAATGTTCCCATTCATGCAAAACTCGTACTAAAGCATATAACTCTTTGTCATAGATGGGATAATTGAGTTGCGCTCCGGAAAGTTTCTCATTAAAGTAAGCTATGGGGCGCTTCTCTTGTGTTAACAGACCTCCTATGCCATTACCACTAGCATCACAATAAATCTCAAAGGGTTTGTCAAAGTTGGGTAATGCAAGCACGGGAGCATGAGTAAGAAAATTCTTAAGCTCATTGAATGCAGTATCTTGGGATGGTCCCCAAACAAAAGGCGCATTTTTATTGCTCAAAGCATGCAAAGGTGAAGCAATGATGCTAAAGTCCTTCACAAATCTATGGTAGAATCCGGCTAAACCAAGGAAGCTACGCACTTGATGCAAGTTGGTTGGTTGTGTCCAAGTTTTAATAGCATTGATCTTAGAGTCATCAACATGAACACCCTTAGAGGAAACAACAAAACCCAAGAAAAGGAGCTTATCAACGCCAAAAAGGCATTTTTTCCATGTTAGCATAGAGACGCTGTTTTCGAAGAGTTTGCAAAATGGTTCGAACATGGGTGACATGATCTTTGAGAGTTTTGCTATAAACAAGGATATCGTTGAAATAGACCACAACAAACTCACCAATGTAAGGGCGAAACCCATAATTCATAAGACGCATAAAAGTACCCCATGCTTTCGATAAACCCATAGGCATGACTAACCACTCATACAAACCAAACTTTGTTTTGAAAGCGATTTTCCATTCATCACCCTCTTGTATGAGGATTTGATAGTAACCACTTTTAAGATCAATTTTGGAAAAAAATAGTGGCACCGCTAAGTTCATCAAGCATATCATCAAGGCGTGGAATGGGGTACCTATTGAAAACGGTGATAGCATTGATAGGTCTACAATCGGAACACATGCGAAAGCTACCGTCTCTTTTTAGCACAAGAATGACCGGAACGGCACAAGGACTCAAACTTTTGGACACATGTCCATGGTCTATGAGATGTTTTACTTGCCTTTGTATTTCTTTGGTTTCTTCGGGGTTGACACGGTAGGGAGCTTTGTTCGGAACTGGTGCTCCAGGGATGAGGTCGATGCGGTGCTCGATGCCTCGTAGTGGAGGTAGTCCCATAGGTAGCTCGTCAAGGAAAACATCTTGGAATTCCTGCAAAAGAGAAGACAACACTAAAGGTAGAGTGTGAGAGGTGTTAGCTTTTGGTGCTCGTCCTTGCACAAAAGGAAATAGTGTATCACACGAGATGGGTTATCAGACACTTCTCTTATCTCGCATTTGGTGGCAAATAGAACTAGGTTCTTCTTTTCGCTCATCGTGGAGGCACTCAATTTCTGGTTGTGGCGCTCACTCTCTTTTTGGTGGTTCGCTCTCTCACTATTCTCTCCATGATTGGTGGCTTGCTTGTCGGCGATCACTTGGCTTGGAGACATAGGGCGAAGTACGTACTCCTTTCCTTTCATCTTGAAGATGTAGTGGTTTGATCGGCCGTTGTGGATGACACCTCCATCAAATTGACATGGTCGTCCAAGAAGAAGGTGGCAAATGGTCATTGGAATGACATCACACTCCAAAGTGTCTTCATAAGCTCCGATTTTGAAGGAGACTTGCACTCTATGCTCGACTTGAATAGTGCCGAAGTCGGTTAGCCATTGAACTTTGTAGGGATGTGGGTGCTTCGTCTTGGGCAATTGGAGCTTAGAGCAAAGTTCTTCACTTGCTAAGTTATGACAACTCCCTCCATTGATGATGACCTTGACGGACCTTCCATTTATGTCGGCCTTGGTATGGAATATGTGGCATCTTTGGTCTTCTTCTTGGTGATGTTGAAGGGTCAAGACCTTGGAGACAACAAGAGCGGGACTTGAATCATCGTCACAAAAGACTTGTTCCTCTTCATCGTTCACTTGCCGATGCATGGGGACTTGCTCAAGTGCTTCTGTTGCTCCTTCACTCATGGAGTCGTATGTACCATCGTCGTTGAGGATCATGGTCCGCTTGTTTGTACACTCAAATGACTTGTGGCCTCGGCCTTCACACATGAAGCATTTGAAGGAAGTTGTCTTGACGGTCTCATCGTTCATTTAAAGTTTTCTTGTAACTCGACTTGACGTTGTTGCTTGTAGAAGGCTTGGTTGAGGTAGACGGTGTTGGAGTCGTTGAAGCTTGGGTGTTGGAGAAATCGTATGACTTGGATGAGAACTTGGCATACTTGAAGTCATCTTGCACTTGACGTTCCGCTTTGGTAGCTTGATGCACTAGCTCGATGAGGTTCGAGTATGGTTGGAAGTCGGCGATCTTCTTGATGGGATGATTGAGTCCATTCAAGAAACGTGCCATAGTTTGTTCATCATCTTCCATGACATTGGCTCGTATCATTGCAATCTACATTTCCTTGTAGTACTCTTCAACGCTCTTGGTTCCTTGCTTGAGTAGTTGGAGTTTCTTGGTAGCGACCCGACCTCAGATGATCAAGTCTCTGTGTTCAGTGTCATACCTGGATCAGTAATGCTGACACACACAGTACTCGAAGGATTTATAACAGAGTAGCAATCACACACTTATTACATCGAATGTCTCAAAAGAGATATTACAATAAATATGGCTTAAGGCCATCTAATATGATAATAGCGGAAGGCTTGGAAGATAAAGTGAGTCCATCAACTCCAACGACATAGATGAGTGCATGACAAACGACCTATGGCACCTTACTCGTCGTCTGAAAAGTCTGCAACATGACACGTTGCAGCCCGAAAATGGGTCAGCACATGGAATATGCTGGCAATATAACAACACAGTAGAGCAATGAACATGTAAATGCTATCACTACATAAATATATAGCAGGTGGAGGCTCTATGGTTATATTATTTTTACGAAAAGCCAATTTTTCCCTACATCAAAGGAATAAATTTTATTTAACTATCATGGTGGTTGAAACATCATTGAGAAGGTTCCTCCAACTCAATCCTCATTAAAGTAGTCATTAACAACCCAACAAATTAATTTAGAGTGATGAGATCAAATCAATAATTGAAGTACCAGATACTCAAGAGATGTCCATAACCGGGGACATGGCTAACCATGATTAGTTTATACACTCTGCAGAGGTTTGCGAACTTTTCCCCACAAGGCTCGATCTCCTCCGTTGGATTTCTTGCACTGCATGGTGTTTGAGAAACGGATGACCGATACACATTCTTTCAAAATCATTAACTCTAACCCTGGGTAGACCGTACCAACCTACATCCCCTACATCTGCTAGTATACCACTGGAAGAGGTCATGCAATATACTCAACTATGCCAGAGCCCATAATGTCTTGTGGCTGCACATGTAAGTTTCTATCATGAATAATCTTATGATCCCTTTGAGCTTGGGTGGCGTACCGTAGGATGATCACACGGGTCCTCCGGGATATCCTAGGACAACACTGGATTTTCCAGGTGCCCACAAGCAATCCACCCAAATGTGTATTAAAGTTGCCACCTTAAGTTGAACCATTAATTAAAAACTCACATCTGTCATGGATACACTCAAACCCAATCCATGTCTACGAGCATAGCATAGCAGTATAAGCATAACGTAGAACTAACTCCCAGGGTTTGATAATAAAAGGGCAATAGGTTCTACCTCATCATCTACTTCCCAAACCCACATGTTAAGAGATCCTACTGATGAAATGGGTAAGGGTTGAAACTAATGCATAAAAACTAGGTATCAAAAGAGTATGATCAATGTGTTACTTGCCTTGCTGATGATCTGCAAAACCTAGTGACTCGTAGTAGCACGCTTCGCACTCCGGGTATTCTACCGCAAGCAAACAATAGCATACATAAGCAATCAAGCAAAGATGCATGGGTAAAACTCAAATAATAAGATCAAACCATAAAGTTCAACTGAAGAACTCCGGTTTGCAAAAAGAATCAAATCAAACGGAGCAATGAAATTCAAACTGCGAAAGAAACATGATCCAGTTACTAATCTGGACTAAAGTCAAATTTTACAGTACCATAATCTTGTTCAAGTTGTATAAACATAAAGAGGGCATCGAGACGAAGATCTAGGCGCTTGAATCGCCTGATTCCGATAAACGAGCGAAAAGATAAACTAAAACGAAGATCAGGGTAGAAATCACGATCGAAAATAATCACGGAAAAACCCTGGAAAAAGAAAAACTGACGAAGAGGCTAACGAACGAACGTTCGCTGTCTGTGACTAACAGATGAATACTATTTGTTAAAACGAATGTACGGACGAACGTTCGCTGTTTAACTAAACCAAAACAAAACCGATCTAAAATAAAAAAACGAGATCTAGGGTTTTCGACATAAAACCGATCGGTTTTCTCGCGAAAACCGGCGGAGGCGGCGGCTACCTCCGGCGACGGTCGGCATGGCGGCGGCGGGATGGCAGTGCGGCTCCTGGAAACTCCATTGCGGCGGCTCCGGCGGCGGGGTGGTGCGGCGGCGGGCGACGTGAGGCGGCGGCGAGACGGCGAGGAATGCGGCGACGGCCGCGACGTAGATCGGCTAGGGTTTGGAGTGCGGTGTGGTGGGCTGGCGGCTCGGGGCTGCGTCTCTTAAAGGGCCGGCCGGGTCAGTGTCCCAGGCGGACACGACCCGGTAAAGTCAGTTAGTTTAAAAAAACTATTCCAACATGCAGAAAAACGATTAAAAGAAAAACTAAACTGACTCTAAAAATCCTGAAATAAATTTTCCCCGTCCTCTTAAAATATAGCGGACAAAGTGAACATTTATTTGGGCCTCTAATGTAATTTTGAAAAACGCATGTTTCTTTCCTAATTGAAATAAAATTGCAATAAACTCCAAATAAAATTTATTTATTGATTTTAATATTTTTCCTCCAATATTTTGTTTATTTCAGAGAAGTCATATTATCTCCTCCCATATATTTTTAATACAAAATATTTTCAGAGAGAAAAATTATTTAAAACCAAAATGATCCTTGTTTCAATATTTGATAAAATATTGATAAAATTCAAATATGAAAAACGTGAAATCCCCAACTCTCTCCGTGGGTCCTTGAGTTGCTTAGAATTTCGAGGATCGTGAAACGAAATGCAATAAAATATGATATGCATGAATGACCTATATATAACATTCCAAATAGAAAATTTGGGATGTTACAAACCTACCCCCCTTAAGATGAATATCGTCCCCGAGATTCGGATTGGCTAGAAAATAGGTGTGGGTGGTCCTTAAGTAGATCATCCTCTCGTTCCCAAGTGGCTTCGTCCTTGGTATGGTGGCTCCAGTGAACTTTGCAAAACTTGATAACCTTGTTGCAAGTAACTCAGCTGGCAAATTCGAGAATCCTGACAGGTTTCTCCGCATATGTCAAATCACTGTCCAACTGAATTGCTTCGAGGGGCACTGTATCTCTCAAAGGAATATCGGCCATCTCTGCATGGCACTTCTTCAACTGGGAAATGTGAAACACATCATGAACTCCCGACAGTCCTTCGGGTAACTCCAACTTGTTGGCAACCTCTCCCATGCGTTCCAAGACATGGTACGATCCTACAAATCTCGGGGCTAACTTTACCTTAACTCTAAAACGTTTAACTCCTCGCAAGGGTGACACTCACAGATATGCTCTGTCTCTGATTTCATAGACTACCTCCTTGCGTTTCGAGTCTGCATAACTCTTCTATCTGGACTAAGCTACCTTCAGTCTATCTCGAATCAGCTTAACCTTCTCTTCTGACCCTTTAATCAAATCTGGACCAAACAACTGACGGTCTCCAACCTCATCCCACATCATCGGTGTTCGGCATCTTCTTCCATACAGGGCTTCAAAGGGTGCCATGCTCAAACTGGCCTGGTAACTGTTGTTGTATCAGAACTCTACGTAGGGCAAATTATCGTCCCAACTAGATCCATAATCTAATGCACAAGCTCTTAACATGTCCTCTAGAATCTGATTGACTCTCTCGGTCTGTCCATCTGTCTGCGGGTGAAAAGTTGTACTGAACTCCAGCCTGGTACCCAAAGTCTGGTGTAGCTGGTGCCAAAACATTGAAGTAAACTGTGTTCCTCTATCTTATACGATGGTCCTCAGAACTCCATGCAAACATACGATCCTGTTCATGTATATCTTGGCCAACTTCGCACTTGTATAAGTGGTTTTCACTGGGATAAAGTGAGCTACTTTGGTCAAACGATCCACTACTACCCAGATAGAATCATATCTCGATCGGGTCCTGGGTAATCCGGTGACAAAATCCATGCCAAGCTTGTTCCATTTCCATTCGGGTATCGGCATAGGCTGCAGTAATCCTGCTGGCTTCTGATGTTCTGCCTTCACTCTCGGACATACATCACATACGGCTACATACTCGGCAATATCCTTCTTCATTCCAGTCCACCAGAAATGCTCCTTCAAATCTAAAGACATCTTGGTGTTTCCAGGGTGTATCGAGTATGCCGAGTCATGAGCTTCCTGAAGTATCAACTTCCTTATCTCTACATTATTGGGCACATAAACACGGTCCTCAAACCACAAGGTGTCGTGCTCATCCTCATAAAAACCTTTGGCTTTTCCATCACTCATCTTCTCCTTTATTGCAGAAATTTCTTTGTCATCCTTCTGAGCTTCTCGAATCTTTCCCAATAATGTTGACTGAACCTCCAATGCTGCAACAAAACCTCGTGGGACTATCTCCAAACACAGCTCCCTAAGATCTTCTGCTAACTCCTTTGGCAATCCTCCGTTTATGAGGGTATTGACATAACTCTTCCGGCTCAAAGCGTCTGCTACGACATTGGCCTTTCCTGGATGATAGTGCAACTTCATATCATAATCCTTTATGAGCTCCAACCATCTCCTTTGCCTGAGGTTCAGCTCCTTCTGGGTAAAAATGTACTTCAAACTCTTGTGATCCATGTACACATCGCAACGGTTTCCAATAAGAAAATGTCTCCAGGTCTGAGCGCATGCACTACGGCTGCTAACTCCAAATCATGCGTAGCATAATTCAACTCATGCGGTCAAAGCTGTCTTGAGGCATAAGAAACAACCCTTCCGTCCTACATAAGTACTCCTCCAAGTCCTAAGCGAGAGGCGTCACAATACACTTGGTAATCCTTGCGTATATCAGGCAGAATCAGCACTAGGGCTGTAGTCAAACATTTCTTCAACTCCTGGAAACTTGCTTCACATTCTTCAGTCCAATGGAACTTGGTGTCCTTCTTCAACAATGTCGTTATAGGCTTCGCAATCTTGGAGAAATTCTCAATAAATCTCCGGTAGTATCCCGCGAGTCCAAGAAAACTGCGGATCTCTCCAACTGAGGTGGGTGCCAACCACTCAGTGACTGACTGAACCTTGGTAGGATCCACTGCTATACCTTCTCCTGATATAACATGTCCAAGAAATCCAACTTCCTTCAACCAAAACTCACATTTGCTAAACTTGGCATATAATTGATGTTCCATGAGCTTCTCAAGAACCAAACACAAATGCTCCTTGTGTTCCTCTTCATCCTTTGAGTATACCAAGATATCATCAATGAACACCACAACAATCTTATCCAAGAATTCCATGAACACCTTATTCATCATACTCATGAAATAGGCATGGGCGTTAGTCAATCCAAATGACATAACCGTATACTCATATAACCCGTACCTTGTGGTGAATGCTGTCTTAGGTATATCTTTTTCCCTAATCTTCAGCTGGTGATATCCTGATAGCAGATCGATCTTCGAAAACACTTTTTCTCCTTGCAGCTGGTCAAACAAATCATTGATCATCGGCAGTGGGTACTTGTTCTTGATCGTCACTTCATTCAACACATGATAATCAACAACCAGTCTTAACGCTCCATCCTTCTTCTCAACCAAGAGCACTGGGCTCCTCATGATGATGAACTTCGTCGAATGTAACCTTTCTCCAACAACTCCTTAATCTGCTTCTTGATCTCCTCCAGATCATTTGCGGGCATCCGGTATGGTCTCTTCGATATCGGTCTGGTGCCTGGAAATAGCTCTATCAAAAACTCGATGTCTTGATCTGGCGGCATGCCTGGTAACTCATCTGGAAATACATCTGGGTAATCCTTCACTACCGGCACTTCCTCCTGAACCACTCCCATGAAGAATTTATTTGGGTCCCTCTCGGTGCATGCCTGGAAACATACTTGATCCTTTTTCCCTCTGGGGTGGTGAGTAGAATAGACTTGCTAGCACAGTCAATGTTTCTTCCATACTTTGATAGCAAATCCATTCCTAGTATCACATCCAAACCTTGTGACTCCAAAATTACTAGGTCTGAGGGGAAAACATGGGTACCAATGGTTAAGGGTAAATCCTTCCGGGTTCGGGGTGATACGGGGTTTCTATTGAGCTCCGGAGTTGTACTCCCCTTGTCCATACTTCCTCTTGCGGCTCTCAATCTGCTGTTGCTTCCCTTCAATCATAAGAGCCTTATCTACCAACTCCTGGTAGTTGTTTAATGTTGCCACCATCAACTGCATGCTCATCTCATCATTAAGCCCTTCCATAAACTTCTCCTACTTCACGGCATCTATGGCCACATCATCAGGGGCATAACGATATAACTTACTAAACTCATCTACGTACTGAGCCACGGTACGATTTCCTTGGCGCAAGTTGCGAAACTCACACTTATTCATGCTCATAGCTCCAGTTGAGACATGGGTTGTGCGGAAAGCTTGCCGGAACTGCTCCCAAGTGACATTGGCTATGGGGAAAGTGGTTGTGTAATTCTCCCACCATGCGGCTGCAGGACCATCCAATTGGTGTGCGGCAAAACGCACCTTCTCAGCATCTGTGCAACCGGCAGTGGTTAACTCCCTTCCAATCTTACGTAGCCAATCATTCGCAACTATAGGCTCGGTGCTACTGGAAAACACCGGCGGCTGTAACCTTAGAAAACAGGCTAAGTTGTCAACTGGAGGTGGTGGTGGTGGGTTGTTGTTATTGTTGTCATTGTTGCCCTGATTCTGAACTAGCAACTGCATCAGTGTATTCTGCTGGTGGATCAACTGAGTGAGCTCCGGTGGGAAAGCAATTCCGGGGTCACGTCTCGGAGGCATCTGATGGGTTTAGAGGGGAGAGATTAGAATAGAATGAGGTCTAGTGAGAAAGCACTACCCATATGCACATGAGACAAACACAATCATATCATATCACTCAATCAATCAAGCAAGGGCATACAGTCGATGTAACTGTAACATTAAAGTGCTCGGTCTATTCTATATACATGGGGGATTACTACTGATCATATGGTGGTCTACTAGAAATTTTGATCCATGGAAGACTCCATGATATCTGCTCCAGCTTCGTCTTCATAATCATCATCACTACCATCAAGGTCGGAGTCGGTGTCGTCAATGATGATGTAGTCTTCAGAACGAATCTCCTTAGGTTCGTCGTCTTCTCCTCCTGGTGCGGGGTCTCCCATGAAAACTCCTAGCTTCCTTGTCATGTCGTCATTCTTCTCCACGAGTATTGTCATTTCCTCCTCATATCCATCGCGTGTAGACTTGAGTTCCTCTTCTAGCTTAGTGATCCTAGTCATCGCCTTCTTCAAATCTAACATGCTTGAGCACATCTGGTTCTCCTGGCATCGAATGTGCTGGTTCAGCTCCTAGATGAAAGCTGCAATGGACCTGTCGTTCCTATTGCTGATCATCTCCCATTGCTCATCTCGGCGCCCACATATCTGGTAGATAGTGTCCTTAAGCTCCTTGTGGTAAACTTCGCTGATGTGTCCCATGGCAATGTGGGCTGCCATGCTCTTTCCTAGACTCCAGGTTGGTGCATCAAAAGAAAACTCTATGGGCTCAGTGACTGGCATGAATGTCCTTCCTGGAACTTGAACTCGAATCATCCATCGCTCCTCTTCTGGTAGAGTAGCTGTGTAGGTCCTGGTGAAGCTTGGTATTCCAATGTTCAGGTATCTATTGACTTCCTTCAAGTATCGACCAAAGGGTGTAACTTCATCCGGTTGTGTAAACTTGTTCCTTGTGTCTGCCATCCTAAAGAGTAGAAAATGGAGAGGAGTCAGGAATGAGTAGAGAAGAGTGATCTATAGCTCATCTTAGTGGTCGTGTCCTACATTCAGCGTGTGCTCTGGTACCATCTTGTAGCAACCCGACCTCAGACGGTCAAGCCTCTGTGTTCAATGTCATCCCTGGATCAGTAATGCTGACACACATAGTACTCGAAGGATTTATAACATAGTAGCAATCACACACTTATTACATCGAATGTCTCAAAAGAGAACTTATTACAATAAATATGGCTTAAGGCCATCTAATACGATAACAACGGAAGGCTTGGAAGAAAAAGTGAGTCCATCAACTCCAACGGCATAGCTGAGTGCATGACAAACGACCTATGGAACCTTACTCGTCGTCTCTGCAACATGACACGTTGCAGCCCGAAAACGGGTAAATGCTATCACTACAAGCATATATGGCTGTTGGAGGCTCTATGGTTATATTGCTTTTGCGAAAAGACAATTTTTCCCTACATCAAAGGAATACATTTTATTTAACTATCATGGTGGTTGAAACATCACTGAGAAGGTTCCTTCAACTCAATCCCCATTAAAGTAGTCATTAACAACCCAACAAATTAATTTAGAGTGATGAGATCAAATCAATAATTCAAGTACCAGATACTCAAGATGTCCATAACCGGGGACACGGCTAACCATGATTAGTTTACACACTCTGCATAGGTTTGCACACTTTTCCCCACAAGACTCGATCTCCTCCGTTGGATTTCTCACACTACATGGTGTTTGAGAAACGGATGACCGAGACACAGTCTTTCAGAAGCATTAACTCTAACCCTAGGTAGACCGTACCAACCTACATCCCCTACATCCGCTAGTCTACCACTTGAAGAGGTCATGCAACATACTCAACTATGCCAGAGCCCATAATGGCTTTTGGCTGCACACGTAAGTTTCTAGCATGAATAATCTTATGATCCCTTTGAGCCTGGGTGGCGGACCGTAGGATGATCACACGGGTCCTCCGGGATATCCTAGGACAACACTGGATTCTCCAGGTGCCCACAAGCATATGTTTATTAAAGTTGCCACCTTAAGTTGAACCATTAATTAACAACTCACATCTGTCATGGATACACTCAAACCCAATCCACGTCTACGAGCATAGCATACCATATAAGCATAACGTAGAAGTAACTCCCATGGTTTGATAATAAAAGGGCAATAGGTTCTACCTCATCATCTACTTCCCAAACCCACATGTTAAGAGATCCTACTCATGCAATGTGTAAGGGTTGAAACTAGTGCATAAAAACTGGGTATGAAAAGAGTATGATCAATGTGTTACTTGCCTTGCTGACGATCTGCAAAACCTAGTGACTCGTAGTAGCACGCTTCGCACTCCGAGTATTCTATCGCAAGAAAACAATATCATACATAAGCAATCAAGCAAAGATGCACGGGTAAAACTCCAATAAGAAGATCTAACCAGAAAGTTCAATTGAAGAACTCCGGTTTGCAAAAAGAATCAAATCAAACTGCGAAGGAAACAAGATCCGATTACTAATCTGGACTAAAGTCAATTTTTACAGTACCAAAATCTTGTTCAAGTTGGTTAAACAGAAAGAGGGCTTCGAGATGAAGCTCTAGGCGCTTGAATCGCCTGATTCCGATAAACGAGCGAAAAGATAAACTAAAACGAAGATCAGGGCAGACATCGTGATAGAAAATAATCACGGAAAAACCCTGGAAAAAGAAAAACTGGTGAACAGGCTAACGAACGAACGTTCGCTATCTGTGACTAACGAATGAACACCGTTTGTTAAAACGAACGTATGGACGAACATCCGCTATTTAACTAAACCGGGAAAAATCGAAACAAAACCGATCTAAAACAATAAAAAATGAGATCTAGGGTTTTCGAAATAAAACCGATCGGTTTTCTCGCGAAAACCGGCGGCGGGCGATGCGAGGCGGCGGCAAGACAGCGCGGCCGCGGCATGGAATGCGGCAGCGGCGCAGATCGGCTAGGGTTTGGGGTGCGGTGAGGTGGGCCGGCGGCTCTTAATGGGCCGGCCGGGTCAGCGTCCCAGGAGGACACGGCCCGGTAAGGTCGGTAACTTTTTTTAAAAAAAAGTATTCCAACGCGCAGAAAAATGATTAAAAGAAAAACTAAATGGACTCCAAAAATCCTGAAATAAATTTTCCACGTCCTTTAAAAATATAGCGGACAAAGCGAATATTTATTTGGACCTCTAATGTAATATTGAAAAAAGCATATATTTTTCCTAATTCAAATAAAATTGCAATAAACTCCAAATAAATTTATTTATTGATTTTAATATTTTTGCTCCAATATTTCCTTTATTTCGGAGAAGTCATATTATCTCCTCCCATATATTTTAATACGAAATATTTTCGGAGAGAAAAATTATTTAAAACCAAAATGATCCTTGTTTCAATATTTGATAAAATTCAAATATGAAAAATGTGAAATCCCCAACTCTCTCCGTGGGTCGCGGTTGTAGTAGGTGGGCACGAAGCGTGCTCTCATGACATCCTTCCTTTGCGCCCAAGTAGTGATGGGTGGTTCACCTTTGGCCTCTCAGCGCTCGATGACTTGTTCCCACCAAATGAGGACATAGTCTTGGAATTCAAGGGATGCCATCGCGATCTTCTTCTCGTCTTCATAGTTGTGCAAGTGGAAGGTTTTGTCAACCTTCAATGCCCGTGAAAGGTACTCTTCGGGATCATTGCTTCCATTGAACTTGGGCATGGTGAACTTTAGCTTGCCATAGCATTGCTCTTCATTGTGTTTGGCTCGGGGATGATGACGTCCTTGACGAGGAGGATCGTCTCTCACAACTTGCTCTTGCCATGGAGGATTTCCATTGTCTTCTTGCTCTTGTTGATGTTCTTGGCGAGCTTGTGGAGGAACTTGTCGAACTTGACGATGCATGCGAGCTTGAAATATTCGTTCTTGAACTTCTTCGCGAAGTGCTTCTTGATGTTCACGCGCTTGTCGGGCTCGGTTGGCTACGGCTCGACTTGATTCTCGGAGGGCTTGTTGCGCCTCAAGTGCTTGAGCTTCTTGCAATTGTTGCTCTTGACGTTGTGCCTTGGCAACTTGTGCTTCTTGGTGTAGACGCGCTCTCTCTTCCTCTTCGTGTTGGCGTTGTTGTTGCCGTTCTTGTGCTTGCGTAAAGGTAGCTTGGTTTTAATGATGTCGTTGTTCTTGCGAGTTGTTGTTCTGTAGAGGGTTGCGGTTGGCTTGACGATCTTGGTGCGCGGCACGACGAAGAGTATTTGATGTCGGTGTACTTGAGCCGGAGATGGTGTAGTCGGAGTGTCGACTTGAGCGGCTCCGTCTTGATGAATACGAAGTGGAAGAAGAGTGGTTGAGCAACAAAGCACGAATCTCGTCCATTCTTGCATCGTTCTCTTGCTTGTGGTCGTCGAGCTTGTGGTCGAAGTAATCCCTTGTGCGTTGCTCAGAGAGTCGCAAGTCGGCGGCAAGGCCGTCGATGCATTCACTCATTGCTTGTTGCTCTTGATGCAAAGCACGTTGTGCACCAAAGAGGTGGCTCTTTGTGACTCAGGATTTAATGTCGTCGTCTTGCCCGATGAAGAGTGGGTTGGTAGAAGTACTTGGCCTATCCATTATTCCAAACAAATATGTGAATGGGAGAAAGAGAGGAACGTATACCAAATGTACCTTGACCGATGTTGAAGGTGGATCAAAGATCACTCCAATGTGGAACAAGTAAATAGCACAATTGGTACCAATTCTTGTCGGTTTCTCACACCTACACAAGTAAAAGCTTATGGTGGAGCCTGGTTAGGATGGTGGCACAAAATTTGATGCAATTGTTAGTGAGCTTCAATAATGTTGGAAAACATTCACAAATTAACAATGCAACAAGTAGACCAAGCAAAATAAGGTACACAGAAACACACACGCAAAGAGATAAGTGGGGTCGTGCAACCAAGGGTGAGCCAAAATGTGGAATCCACGAAAATGCTCTTGTTGCACAACACTAGAGAGACGCTAGCACGATTGCACAATAGGCGGATACGAAGACTTGTGCACAACCTACTAAGCAAAAATGCAACAAATTCTATCCCAAGTATGCTCTATGTATGGTGTATTGATGATATGATCCAAGATGATCTAGTATGACAATCTTAATGTCGTATGATGCTATGGTTCTTGCTTAAAAGCTCTTTGCTTATCTTTGAATTTTGCTTAAAAGCTTGTTTGGATCTTTTTTTGAGCTCTTGTCTCATGCAATGCTTCACAAACCAAGATAGCAATTGTGTATGCGATGACAACCTTGTGACACAAGAGATGATACCAAGATATGCACCAATGATATATGTATGCTATGGGAAGTATGATCACTGTTGTGCACAAGTCATGTTGCTGGCAATAATCAATGGCTAGTCTCGATGGGTAAGCGACGCAAAAGGTAAGGCTATGATGGTTATCAACGTAATGGCAAGAATGGTGTATCACTATACCAAGACGAGGTTGCCGTTCTTTGGTTCCTCGTCCGTAAGCAAGAACGGATGACAGTAACCAAATGGAGAAGTGGTCGTTGCTGATGACGCGTCCATGGCGAAGATGAGAAGTGGTGATGTTGATGTCGAATCGTACCTAAATAGCCGAAACACAATAGGACACGGAACCGCAACTCAAATTCTCAAAGAAAAACGTGGCAAAATTGTCGGAGTTGGTAGTGGTAAGCGATGGTGGTGTATGTGGTATATGGCAGTGCTACGCGGAAGTGGTGGTGGTATGCGGAAGTGTATGTGGGCACCGGAACAAAATTTGGGCGAATTTGGACGGAGAACGGTGCAGTGAATTGGAAGTGATGCTGCCAGGGGCCGGATGTCCGGGCTTGACGGCCGGATGTCCGGGCTGCCGGGTCGGATGTCCGGGCTCTGGATCCGTGGATGAACTCGATGAACTTCGCGTGGAGAGGTCAAATCCGGGGCAAAATTGGAGGGATTTTGTGGATGGAAATTGGGGAAAAGATGATGGAAAGCTAGATCTACCTACAACACACGAAATCCACAGATCAAATCCAACAAAACTCCATCACACCAACAAATCAAAAAAAAAATTGGGGGCTATTTTTGTGGCAAATTTTCGAATTAGGGACAAAATCAACAAAACAAGGCTAGAAAACACAACGGGGAGGCTCCGAAAGCTTGATCAACGTGGCTCTAGATACCAAGATGATGTAGGGTGGAACCCTAGATGGCCGATCTTTCTCGAAAGGAGTGGATCCCGCGAAGGACACGAAGAACATGAGGGGAAAATCACAAGGGGAACACAAGAGAACACTAAAACCAACAAGTATGATCACACATGTGCTAGATCCATGAACACAAAAGGAGATACAAGATCCACGATCAACAAGGGACGCTACAAAGGTTAACCGATTCTTCTTCGTGAGGAGGTCTTGATGGGGCTGCTTAAAAAGGGGGTCTTGAATCCAAGGTGGATCTTCTCCGTAGAGGGTTCGCAGTCTCTCTCAAGGAGTATATCCGATATGGATGAGCGAGGCTCGATCTCTCAAATGAGCTATCACAACGCTAACCCTAAAACATAGGTAGGAGATGAGTATATATAGTCTAGGTGGGAGAAGGGGTACACGGGCCTCGGGCCCTTACACTATGTGCAGACAGGGGAGGCCGGATGTACAGGCGTCGGGCCGGATGTCCAGGATTTCATGCGGGGCCGGATGTCTGGGCTAGAGTGGCCGGATGTCTCGGCTGGAGAAGCTGGCCTTGTTGCTCTTGGGTTCGGTGGTGTCCGGATATCCGGGCTGGGGGCTGGATTTTCGGGAGCTCGGGAAGGGCCGGATGTCCGGGGCCTGCCAATGCTTGGCAGCTGTGAAACTATGGTGGATGACGCTCCAGGGGCCGGATGTCCGGGTCGTGGCAGGATGTCCGGGGCCTGGGAGGTGTTCTTGACTCCTTTCGTTGGTTCTCTTCGTCTGTGAACTTGGGGACTTGTTCATCTTCACATGCAACATCGGGAGGGTCCTCTTGGTACCTGATCATGCACAACATCTCGGATTTAGGTAGTAGCCATGTCTCAAGGGGATCATATGCAATATCGCTAAGGAGAGAAGTCACCTCGGTCTCGATAGCTTTAGCTCTAGCTCGAGTCATAGGTCCTCTTGGCACTTCGTGAGATGATGGTAGGTCCATGGGGATGACCATAGGATGCTCCGCATCAAAAGTTCTCGTCCATTATTAGTTACCGAAAAGTCATCAACAATATAAATAGGGTCTTGCTAACAGAATTGTACACCGAGGTGTTTACATAAGCAGGGAATTGTTACTACTCAGATCATATAAATTACAAGAAAGGTTAAACAGACCAATGGAAAGGAAAATGTGTTTATACACAAGTATTAAGAGTATATCCTACTCAAGGATAAGCATGGCATGATAGACATGATAGGAGATCAAGTACATAATCATTTAGATAAAAGGGGCAAGGGGAATCATGATATGTACCCATATAACGGTGGTTGGATAAGTGATCAAGAAACATTTAGCATTGCGCTTCCAATGTTCTTATTGACATTTGGAGTACCACAATCATGCTTCGGGTAGCATCTATATGGTCATGAAGTAAAGGTCAGACTTAGGATTCACAAAGGATTCATCAGGAAGAACTGCTAGAATAAGTCATATGGTTTCCTCATGGAAGAATGGCTAACCTTGCTGAACAAGAAACTATAACATTTGGTTCTTCGATCGGGGGTACTAGCCAAAACATCACCTTACCGGGTTACGTAGAGACCAATGTTATAATGCTTGGGAAAATGTTCCAACCATCATATCTGCCTGAGATTCAGATCTGATTGGCGTTAGGATTCTTCGGACATAGCATGCCTGAGAAGGAAAAGGTGCAACACAAATTGATGAGATGATGTTGCAAGAATCTCGGGAAACAAACTACGGAAGCAAGCTCAAAAACATGACTTGGATTGTAGACACATGTGAGTACACTGCCCAAGACAATCGTGGCCACATGCAAGTCTTACAAGAAAATGCAACCGAGTTCTGGTTGGGAACCATCATCGAGGATATCAAAGTCCATGTGTAAGTCCGAATTAGCTCTTATGAATGAACTCCTTCCTCGAACAAATCAATCAATGGCTTGGTGTGCTAGGAAATACATATGGAGTGAAGGTAGCAAATCTATGAAACCATAGAATACTTTCACTGCTGCAGAGATGTGCTATACAAATAGTTTTACCCGCTTTTCGCGACAGAGTCTTAAACCCTCGCCTAGTGAGTGTGTGCGATAGGGGGGGTCCTTCCCACACAACCTAGAAACCATCGGGGATAGGCCCTCCGGCCAAACACATGGGGCAAAATGAGCTTGTGTGAGATCAGGCGAGGCATCAAAGCCCAATCATTTCCGTTCATACGTATATCCCACACAGTGAATCCGACAAAAACGTTTCCATTTGTATGTATATCACATTGAGTTTTTTGTGTGGAAACATTTGTGCATGGTGGCCTAACGCAAACATCTCTGCCGGAAGCCGTGTGTGATTGTTAGTTGATCCAACACGCCTACTTTCTAGAAATCATGTGGGTTCTTTGAGTTCATTGCCCACGATGTTGTCTGAGTAACTGTCTGCAATAGAAAACCCCTATAAGCAGGGTAATTAGCCTATTACTTGATAATCCGTCTAGTAATCAAATTGGCATTCCTTATAAAACACACCATATATTTCATATATGTATAACGACAACCAGGATTTCATAATGGAATTACATCAGATAGCTTCAGCATTCAGTTACACCAAAAGAGGGATATAGTTAGCTACGCCATTACACAACAACACCAAGTTTCACATGCAACATCAAAAACCTTTGGAAAAGTAGCATCATACATGGTAAATAGAGAGATGTATCTCATCTGGGAAACTACAGAAGCGGAAGGTGAATATTGAGCCTTCAGTGATGTTGAATGTCCTTGCAACTTTAGGCCAGTGGCTATGGATAATTAGCCACCCAACCTTCATCCTCTTCAGGAAGATTTCATTATTGTACCGTGGGTGTTGAATGAATACCTTCCTTGCCTCTTGACCATGCAGGTGGTTTGAGAGGTAATCATTGGTGAACTGCTTTTAGAAGTACTAAAAACAAAGATATGCATAAATCGCTGTTATAAACTTTGAAATGGCGCAAGGGGTAAAAACAAGGTAAAAGAGTTAGTACCATCATATAGTTGACTAATGTCTTCTTCATTGTGCAAACAAAGATCTTGCTATTATTCATCGCAAGTTATTTTATCCTAACAACCTTTCTGAGTTTCTTGACCTGACTCATATTCATGTACATCTCATTTCCCCATATGCAAAATGGGTCGAACAGTGGGTCTAAGCATTTGACAGCAGGATGTATGTGTGCAAGACCAAATTGCAGGAAACCTAAATATTAGAATGATTTCTGCAAGTGCACAATAATGTGCTATTAGCGAAAGGACCTTGCATGATCAAACCTCGATGGTAAACCGCAGTGTCTCCCATTGTTTGCCTGCAACACATATAAGGAAGATCTTGATCAGGTTAACTAAGAGTTGCCATACTATCAGTAGAACATGTATTGAGTACAGCCAAATTGAATTTATTTCTCACATGCATAACTGTACAAAATTGTATCCACAACAAATGAAAATGAAATTGCAAAATCGAACCAAACAGTTAACTGGACAATAGACCAAATGAACCAAAACATTTAACTAAGCATGATATTGCAGAAGAGAACATATACTAGAAGATAAGACAGTTAACGAAACCAAGAATGCTTGAGAACAGTACTTTGAAATGTAGCAATTGTTGGACCAAACTGTTAACTAAACATTACATTTCAAAATATCAGATTGCATATTAACATTGTAGAGGACAAACCAATAGAAGTCACTAGCAATGGCCTCCAGAAAACAGCATGAACTGTATTTGAAAGTAGACAACCACGTGGCAGTGTCGACAGTGGCTTCAAAGACGAGGTGCTCCTACAAGATCTAGCGGTTGGCACACATGGCAGCCATATCGACCTCGCCCATGCGTGCGGCCATGATTTGCTTCTCCGGTGCCAGATGCTACCGAGCTCCACGTTATACTGCGTGCAAAGTGGTTGTGGGCGACGATTAATTGGAGGATGAGGCCAGTGATTTCAACGGAAGGTGTCGCACCGTCGGTCGGGGCATGTGTGACGGGGAAGGAGGATGTTGTGGGTGTGGTGTGGATTACCTAACCACATATACGAGGCCATGCAGCATGAAGAAGGGTCGCCGACGAGGATGCAGCATTGCAAGAAGAAGGGTCACCGGCGAGGAGGCGGCATTGCTAGTAAGCAGAAGTGAAGGCTTGAACTTGTAAAGCAAGAAGGAACAGTGGAAATGTGGCTTTTGGTGGGTTGGGGGGAGATAGATATTTCCGTGATGGCAGAAAAATTTCGCTCGGTGCCGCGAGAAACTGGCATGCAAGTGTGGTTCAAGCGTGGGCGGTGGACTATAGACGACGAAGCTTCCTGCGTAAGCCAGACAAGACGGTGCGCCAAGATATTTTACATCGCATCCCAAACGATACTTGCTAGTAAACTGTTTGTGGTATACCCAATTTTTTCATTCTGCTTCGAAAGAAAATTGGTGTTATAGAGGGAAAGGATGGTGTTTGAACTGCTAGAACATGTATCTATAGTGAACATGCAACTATGTGAGTGTCGTATTAAATTGGAATTATTCCGAGTTTGTTTCATATTTTTATGCTTTAATTGAGTTTCTAGGCATTTAATGTGCATAATTCAAATTTGAACTACAAGCACATGCTCCAGTGCACCAAAGTTTGTTGAAAAATCACATGTGTGTCCTTAGGTGAATTTATAGGTCCCATGCAAGAATGGAAATAAATTCAAACATCTGGGCGTCATGCCTGCGCCGGAAACATTGAGAAACTTATTTTTTAAATTCCTGTAAATCCCAAACTCGCCTGAAAATCATGAAACTTGGCATGGTGTCATTTCATGGCACCAACATGCTGTGGTAAAAAAATTGGCCGAATTGGGACAAGTTTTGGTATAAGCTTCTTGCAAATTGGAGCTTCTCTGAATAAGGCGTGTGGTTTCAAGAGGGAACGTGTCACCTTTGTGTGCAAAATGACATACGCTGCCCCCCTCTTGATTTTTAATGGAGCAAACATAGAACTATATGAGTGGCGTGTTAATATTTGGAATTATTCTAGGTTCGTTTGGCCCTTTTATGCATTAATTGAGTTTCTGGGCATTTAATGTGAATAATTCAAATTTGAACTACAAGCACATGCTCTAGTGCACCAAGTGAAGGAAATATGCCCTAGAGGCAATAATAAAGTTGTTATTTATATTTCCTTATATCATGATAAATGTTTATTATTCATGCTAGAATTGTATTAACCGGAAACTTAGTACATGTGTGAATACGTAGACAAATAGAGTGTCACTAGTTTGCCTCTACTTGACTAGCTCGTTGAATCAATGATGGTTATGTTTCCTAACCATAGACATGAGTTGTCGTTTGATTAACGAGATCACATCATTAGAGAATGATGTGCTTGACTTGACCCATCTGTTAGCTTAGCACGATGATCGTTTAGTTTGTTGCTATTGCTTTCTCCATAACTATACATGTTCCTATGACTATGAGATCACTCAACTCCCGAATACCGAAGGAACACCTTGTGTGATACCAAACATCACAATGTAACAGGGTGATTATAAAGGTGCTCTATAGGTGTCTCCGATGGTGTTTGTTGAGTGGCATGGATCAAGATTTGGATTTGTCACTCCGATTGTCAGAGAGGTATCTCTAGGCCCTCTCGGTAATGTACATCACAATAAGCCTTGCAAGCAATGTAGCTAATGAGTTAGTTACGGGATGTAGCATTATGGAACGAGTAAAGAGACTTGCCAGTAACGAGATTGAACTGGGTATTGAGATACCGACGATCGAATCTTGGGCAAGTAACATTCCGATGACAAAGGGAACAACGTATACTGTTATGCGGTTTCACCGATAAAGATCTTCATAGAATATGTAGGAGCCAATATGAGCATCCAGGTTCTGCTATTGGTTATTTACCGAAGACATGTCTCGGTCATGTTTACATAGTTCTTGAACCCGTAGGGTCCACACGCTTAACATTCGGTGACGATCGGTATTATGTTTATGTGTTTTGATGTACCGAAGGTAGTTCGGAGTCCCGGATTTGATCACGGACATGACGAGGAGTCTCGGAATGGTCGAGACGTAAAGATCGATATATTGGAAGCCTATATTTGGACATCGGAATGGTTCCGAGTGGTTGGGCATTTTTTCGGAGTACCGGGAGGTTACCGGAACCCCCCGGGGAGTATATGGGCCTTATTGGGCCTTAGTGGATTAGAGGAGAGGAAAGGGAAAATAGGGTGGCGTGCCCCTCAAGCCCAATCCGAATTGGGAGGGGGGCTAGCCCCCCTTTTCCTTCCTCCCTCTCCCCTCCGTCCTTCCTCTCCTATCCTACTTGGAAGGGGGGAATCCTACTCCCGGAGGGAGTCGGACTCCCCTAGGGCGCGCCATAGAGAGGACCGGCCCTCCCCCCTCCTCCACTCCTTTATATACGAGGGAGGGGGCACCCCATAGACAGACTAGTTGATCATTGATCTTTTAGCCGTGTGCAGTGCTCGCCTCCACCATAATCCTCCTCGGTTATATCGTCGCGGTGCTTAGGCGAAGCCGTGTTCTGGTAGCAGCATCATCACCGTCATCACGCTGTCGTGCTGACGAAACTCTCCCTCGAAGCTCTATTGGATCATGAGTTCGTGGGACGTCACCTAGCCAAACGTGTGCAGATCACAGAGGTGTCGTACCTTCAGTGCTAGATCGGTCGATCGTGAAGACGTATGACTACATCAACTGCATTGTCATAACACTTTCGCTTACGGTCTACGAGTGTACGTAGACGATACTCTCCCCTCTCGTTGCTATGCATCACCATGATCTTGTGTGTGCGTAGGATTTTTTTTGAAATTACCGCGTTCCCCAACAGTGGCATCCGAGCCAGGTTTATGTGTAGATGTTATATGCACGAGTAGAACACAAAGGAGTTGTGGGCGTGGGTATATACATATTACTTGCCATCACTAGTTGATTCTTGATTCAGCGGCATTGTTGGATGAAGCGTCCCAGACCGACATTACGCGTACGCTTATGCGAGACTGGTTCTATTGACGTGCTTTGCACACAGGTGGCTAGTGGGTGTCTGTTTCTCTATCTTTAGTTGAATCAAATTCAATGAACATGGTTCTTTTTGAAGATCAAAAAGCAACCACTATACCGCGTTGAGGTTTTTGATGCGCAGGTAAGAACGGTTCTTGCTTAGCCCGTAGCAGCCACGTAAAACTTGCAACAACAAAGTAGAAGACGTCTAACTTGTTTTTGTAGGGCATGTTGTGATGTGCGTAACACCCCGAGAATATTTGCTACAGTGATCTCCCCCTAATGGTGGCCACGTCATCGTGATTACTATGCAACTTGCCACATGTCCAAAAATCAAAGTCAATTTCAAATTAAATGTGCAAGTCAAATATTTATTTCTCCAAAGTATAAAACTTAAATGTTCGACTTTTAGTATAAATTCCCCTGATCTTTTAACATGTTGAACCAACATCATTTGACTCACCAATTAATCCCTAGTAAAATATAAAGTGGTTAAAAAACAACAAGATTACCCCTTTTCAAATAAACAAATATTTATGTATTTTCCTTTTGACTTGAAACATTGTGGGCTTCTCCAAAATAATGACTAATATTTATGTAACAAGTTTCTTAGTCGACTCAATTTATTTGGTATGAATTCTAAATGCAAAACACTCGAGAAAATGTAAAGCAGGAAAGAAAAGGGGATAGAAAAGAGCACTGTTCACTTATGGCCCAATGCTACAGTCTAAAGTCCAGCCCACCTAAGGCCTTTTCCTATCTCTCAACAGGGGAGGAGGCAGGGACATGTGCGTGGCGCACATCCATGGTCACCACGGCTTGATGGCCGCCACACACACCATAGTACCCCGCCAGCCCTTTAAGAATGCCCCCCTGGGAACCCTAGATCGAGCTCATCTGATCCCCTCTCTTTCCCATCGTGTCCCCTCTACTTCCGCTCAAAAACGAGCTCACGAGATCACGCTGTGGCTGTGTGTGTCATCGCTGTTGCCGCTGCCTGCGCAATCCCCGGCATTGGAGGAGTTGTCCCTGTAGACCACCACGTCTTCTTCGATTCCCCGTTCGTCGGGAGCAGCACCACAACGATGGCATCGACCGGTTTCACCAACCTCGTCCGCCATCATCTCGCCGTCGTCCCGCGAGCTTCGGGCGCCCCAACCCCCTCAAGCTCGTCCACGACCTTCCCGTAGTGAGCCCTCCTCCGGTTCGCCGCTCGCCCCCTGCTTCTCGTCCCGCGCCGCTGCCGCCGGCGAACCCAGCCCCCCACCCCCTGCGCTCCAGGTCGAGGCCGCGTCCGCGCCGGAGACCACGCCCCCGCCCCCTGCTCCGGCCGGCCGCGGATGGCCATGGCCTCACCCTTGCCGCCCCTGGCTAACGCTGCCGCTGCTACCGGCCGGCTGCGCCGTGGCTTCGTCCGCGAGCATGGCCAGACAGGGCCTTGTGCCGCTGCTAACTGGGCCAACCACCTAGTTTAACTAGGGGTAATCCCCATTAGCAATAACCCCCTTCTATAGACTATGACATGTGGGCCCTCTTAGTTAACTAAATGTTTAAAATAAGTCTAACTCATATTTCTGTCAATGGCAGTGGGGCCCCACCACTATTTAGATATTGTTAATTAAACTTATTAAATACATGTGCCTATGACATGTGGGTCCCAGAACCCAGTTGACTAGTCAAACATTGACCGTTCAACTTGTTGACTGGACCCCCTGACCCCAGCAGTCAACCTCTCTGGCTAGCACATGGCTGGGTGCACTTAGTATTTTCTATTTAATTTCGAATTAGAATAATTCTAGTATATTGCTAAAACTTTGAAAAATCATAGAAAATAATCTGTAACTCGGATGAAAAAGTTTTACACATGAAAGTTGCTCAGAAAAATTCAACGAATCCGAATACGCGGTTCTTCCACCTGTCAGATGCCCCTAGCATGCTGAACATGGAACCGTGCCCTCTCTTCCACCAGTCCGGAATCCGTCTAACGTCGGGAATTCATCCTTGGATGTTTTTCCCCTCCATCTGCAACGTGTAGTACTGCATTAGAACACCACTAGTTCTGCATATCGCCATGTCATACTTAGTGTTGCATTTGTTTGCTTATATTTACTGTTTCTTTCCCATCTTCTCTCCGGTAGACCCCGAGGCCGATGATGCCCCGGTGATTGACTACGTCAACGACACTTCTTCCTTTTCAGTAGAGCTTCTAGGCAAGCAAACCCCCCCCCCCCTTGAGCATTCCGATATCGCCCATTTCTTTCACTCTCATGCTTGCATTAGAACTGCTACTGCTTTATGTATTATCCTACTCTGATGCCTAGCTTGTTTTTGTTACCTACCTACTTATCCTAAACTACTTAGTATAGGTTGGTTAGTGATCCATCAGTGACCCCCACCTTGTCCTTGTTGCCCCTCTTTATGTTCGATGACTCGATCAACGTGATTGACGTCCAGGCCCCGACACCACACATCACCCCCTAGTTGTACGACTCTGCAGAGTTATCATCGAGTGCCGAGGGTGGAACCTCATACATCACTCCTGATGAGATCTCTATAGTGTAGTTATTCGGTCGTGGTCATCGAGGGTGATTTCCTCCTTAACCACTTCCGATACGAATCTGCCGTGCAACCCCTAAAGTGTGAACCTCGGGGGTGGTTCCTCTTACGTTCACCTTGATGATTACATCGAGTGGAATTCACCGGGGGTGATTCCTTGGGTTTTCCCCTTGATGTTTGGACACACAGATACTTGGGCTTTACAACTGTTACTTGGAAAGGCGAGTTGACCCTCAGGGGTACCCGCGAGTGATGTGGAGACGGGTTGACCTGGAGGGTACCCAAGAGTTGAATACGAGGCGTGGCTGGGCATTCTTAGCCCATGCCGCAAGTCCTCGAGACGGGGCGACAGGGTCACATCTTTCTTGAGTCTATGCTCATAACCGCACTACCAACACAGTAACAGTTTGGATATTTGATCCGAGGGGCCTCTGGCCTGATAGCGCTAACCATCATGTGGGCATAGTATGGGCGTTCTGCGTCGTATACATCAGCCAAAGCTTAATAGACATCAGCGACTGAGCGACACGCGCCGGGTTGGACTGCGTAAGCACTTGCCTTTTTTAAGGAGGTAGCTAGGTCTGCTCACCAGCCGTGTTCGCAACATGCAGGAGTTCCAATGCTATCTGTAAGCATAACTGTGGTACTCAAACCTCAACAAGAGCATTGGAAGTGCAATGCTATGTTTTCTTTATCCAAACACCGTTGTATGGGTAATGTCATGGAATTTCTCTCCCCTTTCCTAAAGGGTTTTCTACAATTATATCCCGTCATGGATATCATGCGCTGCTTGTCCTTGGGAAGGATATACCCCCTGAATTATGTGTTTAAACACATTTTTCTTCCCATTGTTCTGTTTAGTCTGATAATCACATTTTCCTTTCCATTGTTTTGTTTAACCTTCTTGAGGTTTATATGATATAAGCACTAATATTTCCCTGCTTATGTACACACCTCGATGTACCACTCTATCGGTAAGACCCTGTTACTATTGTTGATGACATTCCAGTAGCCACCGATGGACAAGAACTTTGCCTATTGGCCCGCCTCGTTCAACGAGTAGGAAAATAGTTCTCTTTGTCCCTTGCCCTTGGTACCGGCGTTGTTGCCGACATAACTGATAGGCTATTCCCTGACATGCCTCGCTATCATGACCATGCAAGATGTCGCCACCCCTCTTACCTTAACCCACATGGTGGGCTCATAACCCACAGTTTCACAGGATCAAAACCCGACTCTCCTATACACCCCATGTTTCCATAGTTATTCCTCACGCGTGGCTTCGTATGTAATTCACGAGCTACCTTTCGAGAGGTCATCAATTCTGGTATCAGACACAATGCTTATTCCCATTGCTCTAAGCCCCTTTCACACTCCGTTTCAGGAATCGAACGATTGTCTATCTGCTTGAAACTTCTGATTGTGCCTTCTTATGTTGCTCTCGATGTTTTTCTTAAGTTCAATTCGAGAGCTACTTCCTGTCACATTTACTAAACTATCTACTAGATAATCAACCTTATTAGGCCCGTTCTTCTGAATTTAACCCTTGTCCCTTCGTGAGTACAGTGAAGATTCGAAAGGAAGAACGACAACTTCATCATCATGCATTGATGCAGAGAAATGAAGACACCAATGTAATGGACCAACCTTTTCGAGAAGAGCAACAAAGACTGTGAAGATCTGTTAGAATTTCGTAACCAGAACTTTCCCTCTGTAACATCCCAAATTTTCAATTTGGAATGTTATACATAGATCATTCATGCATATCATATTTTACTGTCTTTTTGCTTTGCGATCCTCGAAATTCTAAGCAACTCAAGGACCCACGGAGAGAGTTGGGGATTTCATGTTTTTCATATTTGAATTTTATCAAATATCGAAACAAGGATCACTTTGGTTTTAATTATTTTTCTCTCCGAAAAATATTTCATATTAAAATATATGAGAGGAGATAATATGACTTCTCCAAAATAAAGGGAATATTGGAGGAAAAATATTGAAAATCAAATAAATATTTATTTTGGGATTTTGTTGCTATTTTATTTGAATTAGGAAAAATTATGTGTTTTTCAAAATTGCATTAGAGGCCTAAATAAATGTTCACTTTGTCCGGAATATTATTAGAGGACCATGAAAATTTATTTCAGGATTATTGGACTCTGTTTGTATTTCTTTTATTTGTTTTCCCGCGTCAGGATATTTTTTTTAAATGCACCGACCTAGCCAGGCCTTGCCCGAGACGGAGTCCTCCGGCCGGGGCTTTATAAGCCGCCAGCCTGTGACCCCGAGGCCCAAGTCGCTGCGCCCCGTGCCCTAACCGTAGCACCGCGCCCCGCCCCGATCCGTCCATCGCGCCGCCGCCTCACATCGCCGCCGCCGTCGTCCGCCGTCGCCGCCCCGCCGTCGTCCGCCGTCGCCGCCCCACCGCCGCCGACCTCACCACCGAGGTAGCCGCCGCCGTCCGGTTTTTCTCGGCAAAAACTGCCGGGTTTTTTCGAAACCCTAGATCTAGATTTTTTATTTAGATCGGTTTTGTTCAGTTTCTTTGGTTTAGTTAAATAGCGGACGTTTGTCCGTACGTTCGTTTTAACGAACGCTGCTCGTCAGTTAACCGCAGACAGCGAACGTTCGTTCATTAGCATGTTCATCTCGTTTTGTTTCCGGGCTTTTGCGCGATTATTTTCAATCGCGATTTCTGCCCTGATCTTCGTTTTAGTTTATCTTTTCGCTTGGTTATCCCAATCGGGTGAAACAAGCGCATAGATCTTCGTCTCGAAGCCCTCTTTCTGGTTAACCAACTTGAACAAGATTTTGGTACTGTAAAATTTTGACTTTAGTCCAGATTAGTAAACGGATCTTGTTTCTTTTGTAGTTTGAGTTTCGTTGCTCCGTTTGATTTGATTCTTTTTGCAAATCGAATCTCTTCAGTTGAGTTTTCAGATTCGATCTTTCTATTTGAGTTTTACCCGTGCATCTTTTCTTGATTGCTTGTGTATGCTATTGTTTGTTGCGATAGAATTCCCGGAGTGCGAAGCGTGCTACTACGAGTCTCTAGGATTTGCAGAACATCAGCAAGGCAAGTAACACTTTGATCATACTTTTCATACCCAGTTTTTATGCATTAGTTTCAACCCTCAAAAATTGCATCAGTAGGATCTCCTAACATGTGGGTTTTGGGAAGTAGACGATGAGGTAGAACCAATTACTTGTTTTATTATCAAACCCTTGGGAGTTACTTCTATGTTATGCTTATATTGCCATGCTATGCTCGTAGACGTGGATTGGGTTTGAGTGTATTCATGATAGATGTGAGTGTTTAATTTATGGTTCAACTTAAGGTGGTAACTTTAATACACATCTAGGTGGATTGTTGGTTTGGGCACCTAGGGAGATACCAGTTTTGTCCTAGGAGATCCCGGGGTTATACCATGTGATCCTCCTATGGTCCGCCACCCAGGCTCAAAGTTATCGCAAGATTTTTCATGCTAGAAACTTCCATGTGCAGCCACAAGCTATTATGGGCTCTAGTTTAGTTGAGTAGGTTGCATGACCTCTTCCAGTGGTAGTCTAGCAGATGTAGGGGATGTAGGTTGGTACAGTCTACCCGAGGTTAGAGTTAATGCTTCTGAAAAAATGTGTCTCGGTCATCCGTTTCTCAAACACCCTGTAGTGCGAGAAATCCAACGGAGGAGATCGAGTCTTGTGGGGAAAAGTGCGCAAACCTCTGCAGAGTGTACAAACTAATCATGATTAGTCGTGTCCCCGGTTATGGACATCTTGAGTATCTGGTACTTGAATTATCATGTTGATCTCATCACTCTAAATTAATCTATTGGGTTGATAATTATGTTTTAATTGGGATTGAGATGGGGGTACCATTCTCAATCTTTCAACTACCATGATAGTTAAATAAAATATATTCCTTTGTAGTAGGGAAAAATTGGATTTTCTCAAAAACATTGTAACCATAGAGCCTCCACCAGCCAAATATGCATATAGTGATAGCCGGCCATGATCTGTTCATTGCTCTACTGTCTTATATTGCCAGCATATTCCATGTGCTGACCCGTTTCGGGCTGCAACATATCATGTTGCAGACTTTTCAGACGATGAGTAAGGTGCCATAGGTCGTTTGTCGTGCACTCGGCTATGCCGTTGGAGTTGATGGACTCACTTTATCTTCCAAGCCTTCCGCTGTTATCTTATTTAGATGGCCTTAAGCCATATTTATTGTAATAAGTTCTCTTTTGAGACATTCGATGTAATAAGTGTGTGATTGCTACTCTGTTATAAATCCTTCAAGTACTGTGTGCGTCAGCATTAGCGATCCAGGGATGACACTGAACACAGAGACTTGACCATCTGAGGTCGGGTCGCTACACCCTCTTACTCCACCTCTTAAATCTCGGGACGAGATTTCTTGTAGTGGAGGAGGTTTGTAACACCCCGAGAATATTGCTACAGTGATCTACTCCTAATGGTGGCCATGTAATCGTGATTACTATGCAACTTGCCACATGTCCAAAAATCAAATTCAATTTCAAATTAAATTTGCAAGTCAAATATTTATTTGTCCAAAGTATAAAACTAAAATGTTTGACTTTTAGTATAAATTCCCCTGATCTTTTAACATGTTGAACCAACTTCATTTGACTCACCAATTAATCCCTGGTAAAATATAAAGTGGTTCAAAAACAACAAATTACCCCTTTTCAAATAAAAAAATATTTATGTATTTTCCTTTTGACTTGAAACATTGCGTGCCTCTCCAAAATAATGACTAATATTTATGTAACAAGTTTCTTAGTCGACTAAATTTATTTCGTATGAATTCTAAATGCAAAACACTGGAGAAAATGTAAAGCAGAAAAGAAAAGGGGATAGAAAAGAGCATTGTTCACTTATGGCCCAATGCTACCGTCTAAAGTCCAGCCCACCTAAGGCCTTCTCCTATCTCTCAACAAGGGAGGAGGCAGGGACATGTGCGTGGCGCACATCCATGGCCACCATGGCTTGATGGCCGCCACGCACACCACAGTACCCCCAACCCTTTAAGAACGTCCCCTGGGAACCCTAGATCGAGCTCGTCCGATCCCCTCTCTTTCCCCATCGTGTCCCCTCTCCTTCCGCTCAAAAACGAGCTCGCGAGATCACGTTGTGGCTGTGTGTGTCATCACCATTGCCGCGGCCTGCGTACTCCCCAGCGTTTGAGGAGTTGTCCGGGCGGACCCATGTAGACCATCGCGTCTTCTTCGAGTCCCCGTTCGTCGGGAGCAGCACCAGAACGACGGCATCGACCGGCTTCACTAACCTCGACCGCCGCCATCTCACCATCATCTCGTGAGCTCCGGCCATCCCCAACCCCCTTGAGCTCATCCACGACCTCCCCGTAGTGAGCCCTCCTCTGGTTCCCCACTTACCCCCTGCTTCTCATCCCGCGCCGCTGCCGCCGGTGACCGTAGCCCCCACCCCCCTGCGCTCCAGGCCGAGGCCGCGTGCGCGCGCGTCCGTGCCGGAGACCGCGCCCCCGCCCCCTGCTCCGGCCGGCCGCGGATGGCCATGGCCTCGCTCTCGCCGCCCCTCGTTAGCGCCGCCGCTGTTGCCGGCCGGTTGCGCTATGGCTTCATGCGCGAGCACGGCCAGCCATGGCCTTGTGCCGCTGCTAACTGGGCCGGCCACCTAGTTTAATTTTGGGTATACCCATTAGCACTAACCCCCCTTCTATAGAATATGACATGTGGGCCCTCTTAGTTAACTAAATGTTTAAAATAAGTCTAACTCTTATTTCTGTCAATGGCAGTGGGGCCCCACCACTATTTAGATATTGTTAATTAAACTTATTAAACACATGTGCCTATGACATGTGGGTCCCAGAACATAGTTGACCAGTCAAACATTGACCGGTCAACTTGTTGACTGGACCCCCCTGACCCCACCAGTCAGCCTCTTTGGCTAGCACATGGCTGGGTACATTTAGTATTTTCAATTTAATTTCGAATTAGAATAGTTCCAGTATATTGCTAAAACATTGAAAAATCATAGAAAATAATCCGTAACTCGGATGAAAAAGTGCTCAGAAAAATCTGACGAATCCGAATACGCGGTTCGTCCACCTGTCACATGCCCCTAGCATGCTGAACGTGGAACCCTCCCCTCTCTTCCACCTGTACGGAATCCGTCTAACGTCGCGAATTCATCCTCCGATGTTTTCCCCTCCATCTGCAATGTGTAGTACTGCGTTAGAACCCCCCTAGTTCTGCATATCGTCCTGTCATGCTTAGTGTTGCATTTGTTTGCTTATATTTACTGTTTCTTCCCCCTCTTCTCTCCGGTAGAACCCGAGGCTGATGATGCCCTGGTGATCGACTACGTCGACGACACTTCTTCCTTTTCAGCAAAGCTTCCAGGCAAGCAAACGCCCCTTAAGCATTCTGATATCGCCCATTTCTTTCCCTCTCATGCTTGTATTAGAACTGCTACTACTTTCTGTATGATCCTACTCTGATGCATAGTTGGTTAGTGATCCATCAGTGACCCCCACCTTGTCCTTGTTGCCCCGCTTTATGTTTGATGACTCGATCAATGTGATTGACGTCCAGTCCCCGACACCGCACATCACCCCCCTAGTTGTACGACTCTGTAGAGTTATCATCGAGTGTCGAGGGTAGAACATCATAAATCACTCCTGATGAGATCTGTGTAGTGTAGTTATTCGGTCATGATCGTCGAGGGTGATTTCCTCCTTAACCACGTCTGATGCAAATCTGCCATGCAACCCCTCAAGTGTGAACCTCGGGGGTGGTTCCTCTTACGTTCACCTTGATGATTACATCGAGTGGAATTCATCGGGGGTGATTCCTTGGGTTTTCCCCTTGATGTTTCGACACACAGATACTTGGGCTTTACAACTATTACTTGGAAAGGCGGGTCGACCCTGAGGGGTACCCGCAAGTGATGTGGAGACGGGTTGACCTGGAGGGTACCCGAGAGTTGAATACGAGGCATGGCCGGGCATTCTTAGCCCTTGCCGCAAGTCCTTGAGATGGGGCGACGGGGTCACATCTTTCGTGAGTCTCTGCTCATGACCGCACTACCAACACACTAACGGTTTGGATAATTGATCCGAGGGGCCTCTGGCCTGATAGTGCTAACCATCACATGGGCATAGTATGGGCGTTCTGTGTCGTATACATCAGCCGAAGCTTAATAGACGTCAGCGATTGAGCGGCGCGTGCCGGGTTGGACTGCGTAAGCACCAGCCTTTTTTAAGGAGGTAGCTAGGTCTGCTCACCGGCCATGTTCGCAACGTGTAGGAGTTCCTGGGGAGATGGCCCATGACCCCTGGGGGCATAGGTTTAGTCCGGCATGCTGACCTCTCTATTAAGCTTAGGTCGGGTTGCATCGTATTATTTGGCTGAGGCCGGGCATGACCCAGTAAAGTGTGTCCGGCCAGAGTTAAGCGAGCGTGGTGGGTAAGTTGGTGCACCCCTGTAGGGAAGAAAATATCTATCGATAGCCTGTCCTATGGTAACGGACACTTGGAGTTGTATCCCGATCGTTACAACTAGAACTTGATACTTGAGGTAATAACTAGATAGTATGGCTCTGGGATTGCTTTCTCGCAGGGAGTCGAGAAAGGATCTCTGGCCGAGGTTGATAACACTACTACTACTTTATTTTATTTTATGTTGATCGATACTCTTCTAAATGCTGCAAGATGCTTGAAGATGCTAGTCTTCGATAGGCTAGGCTTTCCCTTCTCTTTAGGCATTCTGCAGTTTAGTCCGTAGATAGATCCCATTTCCTTTTATACAGATGCATACTTAGTTTAGAGCTGATGTAAGTCTTGCAAGTACTTTGGACGAGTACTCACGCTTTGCTACCTCTTTTCCCCCTATATCCGATTGTTGCGGCCATATGACGGATCCCAGGAGCCAAACGACACCACTGATGACTACTACTACCCCGAGGGTGCCTACTACTACGTGATGGCCGCTGATGACCTGGACTAGTTAGGAGGCTCCCAGGCAGGAGGCCCTGCCTTTTTGATCGTTGTTGCTTTTGTGCTAGCCTTCTTAAGGCAGACTTGTCCAACTTATGTCTATACTTAGATATTGTTGCTTCCGCTGACTCTTGTGTATTCTATCTTAGTTATTCGAGCCCTCGAGGCCCCTAGCTTGTAATATAAAGCTTGCATTATTTTAAATTTGTGTCTAGAGTTGTGTTGTGATATCTTCCCGTGAGTCCTTGATATTGATCGTACACATTTGCATGTATGATTAGTGTACGATTGAATCAGGGGTGCCACAATGTGATATGTTCAAGACATGATGCTAAATTTTATTGTATGAGATGATCATGTTTTGTAACATAGTTATCGGCAACTGGCAGGAGCCATATGGTTGTCGCTTTATTATATGAAATGCAATTGCCATGTAATTGCTTTACTTTATCACTAAGCGGTAGCGATAGTCGTAGAGGCAATAGTTGGCGAGACGACAACGATGCTTCGATGGAGATCAAGGCGTCAAGCCGGTGACGATGGTGATCATCACGGTGCTTTGGAGATGGAGATCAAAGGCACAACATGATGATGGCCATATCATATCACTTATATTGATTGCATGTGATGTTTATCCTTTATGCATCTTATTTTGCTTAGTACGGCGGTAGCATTATAAGATGATCTCTCACTAAATTTCAAGGTATAAGTGTTCTCCCTGAGTATGCACCGTTGCTACAGTTCGTAGTGCTGAGACACCACGTGATGATCGGGTGTGATAAGCTCTACGTTCACATACAATGGGTGCAAGCCAGTTTTGCACACGCAGAATACTCGGGTTAAACTTGACGAGCCTAGCATATGCATGTATGGCCTCAGAACATTGGAGATCGAAAGGTTGAGCGTGAATCATATAGTATATATGATAAACATAGTGATGTTCACCATTGAAAACTACTCCATCTCACATGATGATCGGACATGGTTTAGTTGATATGGATCACGTGATCACTTAGATGATTAGAGAGATGTCTATCTAAGTGGGAGTTCTTAAGTAATTTGATTAATTGAACTTTAATTTATCATGAACTTGGTACCTGATAGTATTTTGCATGTTTATGTTGCTGTAGATAGATGGCCCGTGCTGTTGTTCCATTGAATTTTAATGCATTCCTAGAGAAAGTTAATTTGAAAGATGATGGTAGCAACTACACGGATTGGGTCCGTAACTTGAGGATTATCCTCATTGATGCATAGAAGAATTACGTCCTGGATGCACCGCTAGCTGACAAACCCGCTGCAGGAGCAACACCAGGTGTTATGAACACCTTTCAGAGCAAAGCTGATGACTACTCGATAGTTTAGTGTGCCATGCTTTACGGCTTAGAACCGGGACTTCAACGATGTTTTGAACGTCATGGAGCATATGAGATGTTCAAGGAGTTGAAGTTAATATTTCAAGCAAATGCCCAGATTGAGAGATATGAAGTCTCCAATAAGTTCTACAGTTGCAAGATGGAGGAGAATAGTTCTATCAGTGAACATATACTCAGAATGTCTAGGTACCACAACCACTTGACTCAACTGGAAATTAATTTTCCTGATGATAGTGTCATTGACAGAGTTCTTCAATCACTGGCACCAAGCTACAAGAGCTTCATGATGAACTATAATACTCAAGGGATGGGTAACATGATTCCCGAGCTCTTCGGAATGCTAAAGGCTGCGGAGGTACAAACCGAGAAGGAGCATCAAGTGTTGATGGTCAACAAGACCACCAGTTTCAAGAAAAAGGGTAAAGGGAAGAAGGGGAACTTCAAGAAGAGCAACAAGCTAGTTGCTGCTCAAGTGAAGAAACCCATGTCTGGACCTAAGCCTGAGACTGAGTGTTTCTATTGCAAAGGAACTGGTCACTGGAAGTGGAATTGCCCCAAGTATTTGGCGGAGAAGAAGGATGGCAAAGTGAAAGGTATATTTGATATACACGTTATTGATGTGTACCTTACTAATGCTCGCAGTAGTGCCTGGGTATTTGATACTGGTTCATTTGCTAACATTTGCAACTCAAAACAGGGACTACAGATTAAGCGAAGATTGGCTAAGGACGAGGTGATGATGCGCGTGGGAAATGGTTCCAAAGTCGATGTGATCACCGTCGGCACGCTACCTCTACATCTACCTTCGGGATTAGTATTAGACCTAAATAATTGTTATTTGGTGCCAGCGTTGAGCATGAACATTATATCTGGATCTTGTTTGATGCGAGATGGTTATTCATTTAAATCAGAGAATAATGGTTGTTCTATTTATATGAGTAATATCTTTTATGGTCATGCACCCCTGATGAGTGGTCTATTTTTACTAAATCTTGATAGTAGTGATACACATGTTCATAGTATTGAAGCCAAAAGATGCAGAGTTGACAATGATAATGTAACTTATTTGTGGCACTGCCGTTTAGGTCATATTGGTGTAAAGCGCATGAAGAAACTCCATTCTTATGGACTTCTAGAATCACTTGATTAATCACTTGGTACTTGCGAACCATGCCTCATGGGCAAGATGACTAAAACTCCATTCTCCGGAACAATGGAGCGAGCAACAGAGTTATTGGAAATCATACATACTGATGTGTGTGGTCCAATGAACATTGAAGCTCGCGGTGGATATCGTTATTTTCTCACCTTCACAGATGATTTGAGCAGATATGGGTATATCTACTTAATGAAACATAAGTCTGAAACATTTGAAAAGTTCAAAGAATTTGAGAGTGAAGTGGAAAATCATCGTAGCAAGAAAATCAAGTTTCTACGAACTGATTGTGGAGGCGAATATTTGAGTTATGAGTTTGGACTTCATTTGAAACAATGCGGAATATTTTCGCAACTCACGCGACCTGGAACACCACAGCGTAATGGTGTGTCCGAACGTCATAATTGTACTTTACTAGATATGGTGCGATCTATGATGTCTCTCACTGATTTATCGCTATCGTTTTGGGGTTACGCTTTAGAGGCAGTTGCATTCACGTTAAATAGGGCACCATCTAAATCCGTTGAGACGACACCTTATGAACTGTGATTTGGCAAGAAACCCAAGTTGTCGTTTCTTAAAGTTTGGGGCTGCGATGCTTATGTGAAAAAGCTTCAACCTGATAAGCTCGAACCCATATCGGAGAAACGTGTCTTCATAGGATACCCAAAGGAGACTGTTGGGTACACCTTCTATCACAGATCCGAAGGCAAGATATTCGTTGCTAAGAATGGATCCTTTCTAGAGAAGGAGTTTCTCTCTAAAGAAGTGAGTGGGAGGAAAGTAGAACTTGACGAGGTAATTGTACCTTCTCCCTTATTGGAAAGTAGTTCGTCACTGAAATCAGTTCCAATGATTCCTACACCAGTAAGTGAGGAAGCTAATGATGATGATCATGAAACTTCTGATCAAGTTACTACCGAACCTCGTAGGTCAACCAGAGTAAGATCCGCACTAGAGTGGTACGGTAATCCTGTTCTGGAAATCAAGTTACTTGACCATGATGAACCTACGAACTATGAGGAAGCGATGATGAGCCCATATTCCACAAAATGGCTTGAAGCCGTGAAGTCTGAGATGGGATCCATGTATGAGAACAAAGTACATACTTTGGTTGACTTGCCTGATGATCGATAGGCCATAGAGAATAAATGGATCTTCAAGAAGAAGACTGACGCTGACGGTAATGTTACTATCTACAAAGCTTGACTTGTTGCGAAGGGTTTTTGACAAGTTCAAGGAGTTGACTATGATGAGACCTTCTCACCCATAGCGATGCTTAAGTCCGTCCAAATCACGTTAGCAATTGCCGCATTTTATGATTATGAAATTTGGCAAATGGATGTCAAAACTGCATTCCTTAATGGATATCTTAAAGAAGAGTTGTATATGATGCGACCAGAAGGTTTTGTCGATCCAAAACGTGCTAACAAAGTGTGCAAGCTCTAGCGATCCATTTATGGACTGGTGCAAGCCTCTCGGAGTTGGAATATATGCTTTGATAGTGTGATCAAAGCATATGGTTTTATACAAACTTTTGGAGAAGCCTGTATTTACAAGAAAGTGAATGGGAGATCAGTAGCATTTATGATATTATATGTAGATGACATATTGTTAATCTGAAATGATACTAAATTTCTAAATAGCATAAAAGTATACTTGAATAAGAATTTTTCAATGAAAGACCTCGGTGAATCTGCTTATATATTGGGCATCAAGATCTATAGAGATAGATCAAGACGCTTAATTGGACTTTCACAAAGCACATACCTAGATAAAGTGTTGAAGATGTTCAAAATGGATCTGTCAAAGAAAGGGTTTTACCTGTATTACAAGGTGTGAAGTTGAGTCAGACTCAATGCCCGGCCACTTTAGAAGATAGAGAGAAAATGAAAGGTTTTCCCTATGCTTCAGCCATAGGCTCTATCATGTATGCAATGCTGTGTACCAGACCGGATGTGTGCCTTGCTATTAGTTTAGCAAGGAGGTACCAAAGTAATCCAGGAGTGGATCACTGGACAGCGGTCAAGAACATCCTGAAATACCTGAAAAGGACTAAGGATATGTTTCTCATATATGGAGGTGACAAAGAGCTCGTCGTAAACGGTTACGTTGATGCATGCTTTAACACTGATCCGGATAACTCTAAGTCGCAGACCGGATACTTGTTTTTATTAAATGGAGGAGCTGTTAGTTCGTGCAGTTCCAAGCAGGGCGTCGTGGCGGGATCTACGTGCGAAGCGGAATACATAGCTGCTTCGGAAGCAACAAATGAAGGAATCTAGATGAAGGAGTTCATATCTGATCTAGGTGTCATACCTATTGCATTGGGTCTAATGAAAATCTTTTGTGAAAATACTGGAGCAATTGCCTTGGCAAAGGAATCCAGATTTCACAAGAGAACCAAGCACATCAAGAGATGCTTCAATTCTGTCCGTGATCAAGTCAAGGAGGGAGACATAGAGATTTGCAAGATACATATGGATCTGAATGTTGCAGACCCGTTGACTAAGCCTCTCTCACGAGCAAAACATGATCAGCACCAAGACTCCATGGGTGTTAGAATCATTACAATGTAATCTATATTATTGACTCTAGTGCAAGTGGGAGACTGAAGGAAATATGCCCTAGAGGCAATAATAAAGTTGTTATTTATATTTCCTTATATCATGATAAATATTTATTATTCATGCTAAAATTGTATTAACCGAAAACTTAGTACATGTGTGAATACATAGACAAACAAAGTGTCACTAGTTTGCCTCTACTTGACTAGCTCGTTGAATCAATGTTGGTTTTGTTTCCTAACCATAGACATGTGTTGTCATTTGATTAACGGGATCACATCATTAGCGAATGATATGATCGACTTGACCCATCCGTTAGCTTCGCATGATGATCGTTTAGCTTGTTGCTATTGCTTTCTCCATAACTATACATGTTCCTATGACTATGAGATCATGCAACTCCCGAATACCGGAGGAACACTTTGTGTGCTACCAAATGCCACAACGTAACTGGGTGATTATAAAGGTGCTCTACAAGTGTCTCCGATGGTGTTTGTTGAGTTGGCATGGATCAAGATTAGGATTTGTCACTCCGATTGTCGGAGAGGTATCTCTGGGCCCTCTAGGTAATGTACATCACAATAAGCCTTGCAACCAATGTAGCTAATGAGTTAGTTATGGGATGTAGCATTACGGAGCGAGTAAAGAGACTTGCCGATAACGAAATTGAACTGGGTATTGAGATACCGATGATCGAATCTCGGGCAAGTAACATACCGATGACAAAGGGAACAACATATACCGTTATGCGGTTTGACCGATAAAGATCTTCGTAGAATATGTAGGAGCCAATATGAGCATCCAGGTTCGCTATTGGTTATTGACCGGAGACATGTCTCGGTCATGTCTAAATAGTTCTCGAACCCATAGGGGATCCACACGCTTAACGCTCGGTGACGATCGATATTATGAGTTTATGTGTGTCGATGTACCGAAGGTAGTTCGGAGTCTCGGATTTGATCACAGACATGACGAGGAGTCTCGGAATGGTCGAAACGTAAAGATCCATATATTGGAAGCCTATATTTGGACATCGGAATGGTTTCGAGTGGTTCGGGCATTTTTTTGGGGTACCGGGAGGTTACTCGAACCCTCGGGGAGTATATGGGCCTTATCGGGCCTTAGTGGAATAGATGAGAGGGAAGGGAAAAGAGGGAGGCGTGCCCCCCAAGCCCAATCCAAATTGTCAGGGGGGCCGGCCCCCCTTTTCCTTCGTCCCTCTCTCATCCTTCCTTCGTCTCCTACTCCTACTTGGAAGGGGGGGGGGCAATCCTACTCCTCGAGGGAGTAGGACTCCCCTAGGGCGCGCCATAGAGAGGGCTGACCCTCCCCCTCCTCCACTCCTTTATATACGGGGGAGGGGTGATGCCATAGACAGACAAGTTGATCATTGATCTTTTAGCCGTGTGCAGTGCCCCCTCCACAATAATCCACCTCGGTTATATCGTAGTGGTGCTTAGGCGAAGCCTTGTTCCGGTAGCAACATCATCACCGTCATCACGCCGTCGTGCTGACTAAACTGTCCCTCGAAGCTCTACTGGATGGTGAGTTCGCGGGACACTACCGAGCCGAACGTGTGCAGATCGCGGAGGTGTCATACCTTCGGTGCTAGATCGGTCGATTGTGAAGACGTACGACTACATCAACCGTGTTGTCATAATGCTTCCGCTTATGGTCTACGAGGGTACGTAGATGATACTCTCCCCTCTCGTTGCTATGCATCACCATGATCTTGCGTGTGCGTAGGATTTTTTTTGAAATTATTGCGTTCCCTAACACCAAGGTTGGTTGAAAAATCACATGTGTGTCCTCGGGAGAATTTCTAGGTCCCATGCAAGAAATGAGAATGAAATTCAAACATCTGGGCATCATGGCTCGACAGTTAACATTGAGAAACTTGGTTTTTTAAATTCTTGTAATTTCAAAACCCGCCGCAAAATTATGAAACTTGGCATGGTGTCATTTCATGGCACCAACATGTCGTGGTAAAAAAATTGGCCGAATTGGGACAAGTTTTGGTATAAGATTCTTGCAAACTAGAGCTTCTCTCAAGAAGACTCGTGGTTCTGAGAGGGAACCTGTCACCTTTGTGCGTGAAACAATATACGCTGCCTCCCCCCTTGATTTTTTACATAGGCAACATAGAACTATATGAGTGCCGTGTTAAAATTTGGAATTATTCTGGGTTCGTTTGGCCTTTTTATACATTGATTGAGTTTCTGGGCACTCAATGTGCATAATTCAAATTTGAACTACAAGCACATGCTCTAGTGCACCAAAGTTGGTTGAAAAATCACATGTGTGTCCTTGGGTGAATTTCTAGGTCCCATGCAAGAAATGGGAATGAAATTCGTCGTGGCTCGGCCGAAAATATTGAGAAACTTGGCTTTTTAATTCCTATAAATCCAAAACACGCATGAAAATCATGAAACTTGGCATGGTGTCATGACCTGGCACCAACATGCTATGGTAATTTTTTGTCCATATTGGGACAAGCTTTGGTATAAGCTTCTTGCAAACCGGAGCTTCTCTCAAGAAGGCTCGTGGTTCCGAGAGGGAACATGTCACCTCCTTATGCGAAATGACATACACTGCCTTCTCCCACCTTGATTTTCTTACACATGCAGCTTAGACGAATAGGAGTTTCATGCTAAATTTTGGAATTATTCCGCGTTCATTTGGCCTTTTTATACATTAATTGAATTTCCAGGCATTTAATGCACATAATTCAAATTTGAACTACAAACACATGCTCCAGTGCGACAAAGTTAGTTGAAAACTCATTTATGTGTACTTGGGCTAATTTCTAGGTCCCATGCAAGAAATGGGAATGGAATTCAAACATCTGGGTGTCTTGGTTCGGCCGGAAACATCGAGAAACTCGGTTTTAAAATTCCTGTAAATCCAAAACTCGCCTGAAAATCATGAAAATTGGCATGGTGTCATGACATGGCACCAACATGATGTGGTAAATGTTTTGTCCGGTTTGTGAAAGTGCACACATTAACAATCAACAAAGTCATTTTGGAACAAGTGATTTCACCTTACAATCTGAAACACAAGTATTATTGAAACTGTGGGCGTTCTACTTACCATTTATGTGCCACCACGCGTCCCCTTTTTTATTGGCTAGGAGGTGCCATGCGGGGTAGCTATTTGAGTATGGGAGGCGTGTGATCAAACCCCTGCGCGTGCTCATCGGAGGAGAGCCCTTTGACATCTATCCGCTGCCCACCTCTCTCCCAAAGTCTCCATTAATGGTGCCCGAGCCCGTGTTTAATGGCGTGGCTATGTCTCACTCGACTGAGATTTAAGAGAGAAAAAAGAAAATCCGAAAAGAAAGTTTTGCACGGATCTTGATGTAAGATCCGATGGACCTATATAGCATCGACTGCGACTTATAGCAAGACTGATGAATATAAGGACGATGAGAGTGGATAATAATTGTCTTACATATTTAGGAAGATAATTAAAAAAGCCACATGCGGCAATGCTCGAAATACACAAGGGCAAAAGAATAAGGGAGACGCAGACACCGATCTGATTTGCTGATCTCTACTTTCTTGATGCGTTGCTGCAGGCCATGGAGACTAGTTCTCGCGGCGAGGGGCGATGAGCACTTTCATGTCCTCAAGATGCTGGTTGAGAGCATCCACGGATTCCTCCACCAGCCTTTGGTGCTCGATTCGGAGCATGGCATTCCCGTCCATAAGTTTCTTGATGATGACGCTGGTCCTCTTCAACAAGGCAGTGGTCTCCACATGCTGCTTCATCATTCCGGCAATCTTTGCCCTCAGCAGGTCGTGCTCGGTGCGCAGCTTAACCTTGTCCTCCCCTAGTCCCCGGATGACGCTGGTAGAATTTTCAAACAAGGCATTCATCTTGTCCTGCAACTTCATCCAGTAGGAGATCCAACCCATCAGGTCATCGAGCATAGTGCACATGCGCCTGTGAGAGTCCTCGCCTGCCTATGAGACATTTTCCCAGGCCGCAGCGGAGCGGGAGGACTTCTCTGCTACATTCACAGTGTAGTAGGACATCTTTTGTTGCTTCTGCGGCGCGACCAGACCAGCCTGCTGCATCGATGGTGCGACATGACCTCTGTGCTCGGCGATGCGGCAAGACCTCTGTTTTGCTACAGACACGCGGCGTGACATGTCTTCTGCTTTCGCGGCAAGGCGAGAGATCTCTCGTGCTGTGGCTTCCATGCTCGCCTCTTCCTGGTAGTAATCTCTCGACCCAGAACTCATGCGAGCCATGGCAGACGCAAGGGAACGATGATGAATGACTTGTTTGTTTTTGTGGATGAGGATTTGAGGAGGAATGTGCAGTCATCTTGGAGCTGGTAGTATTTATAACCGAGTACTAATACGCTCCTAAGTGGGAAACCGTTTAGGTTTTGATCGGTGTGAACATGTTTGCAATTAAATGTAGCATGGTAGTATTTTGGAATGTGACGGGACGCAGGCTCAAAGTTTATTAATGGTTATGTAATTTCTAAGTGTGGCAGTATTCCCGGACGGCGTAACGTAGGCAAGCGTTCTCGGCCACGTATATGGCGTTTGCAGGGTGCACCGCAATAGGCGATGTCAGCACACGTCTAGTTCCATCAACCGTGCACGCTTCTTTTAATTAGAATGTGTGCCCAGCTAGCGCACATATGTTGATCTGTCTAACTGTTTCTGTTTGTTGTGGCTAATCGCAAATAGTTCATCCATGTGAAGTGTATGCCGTCAATCGCAGACATCTTGATTTGGCTGACCTTTCTATTGTGTTGCCTAATCGCAAACAGTTCATCCATCTGAAGTGTATGCCCTCAATCGCAGACACCTTGATCTGGCTGACCGTTTCTGTTGTGTCGGCTAATCACAAAAAATTAATCTGAGTGAACTGTATACCATATATTGCACACACCTTCATCTAGCTGCCTGTTTCTGTTCTTCTGCCTCATTGCAAAGAGTTCATTGAACTGAACCGTATGCCCCACATCACACACACAACTAAAATCTGAACCGTGTATGATGTATCCGCCATCGCAAATGTTTTGCATCTTTTTTGAATGTTTTTTACATCACCCTTTGCAATTAATGCATCACACACAGTTTCGTCGAAGGGTCTCTAATTGTAGTATCGCGTTAGTAGCATCCTGCAGTAATGTTTGCACATGTATGAATGAATTGGGACGATTGCAGATGAAGCGAATCAATTTTTCTCATATTCATGGATGTTTTCCTCGAGCATTTGTTAGACCAAATGATATAATGACATATGCTCGAGGAAAACATCCATGAATAAACATTGATCGAAAAGTGCACCCAAAAATATGGATTGAGCAACACGACAAGGTTAGAATGGTGATAAAACAACCAACACATTAAGAATGAAGTTGTCATCCATTAACTTCAAAGCAATAGGGTTGCTGGAAGTATCGAAGTCACACATTAGAGTTCACTTGTGTGTATTAAAGATGGCAACAACACGGGGACCAAGAAATGAATGGAGGTAGTGAGAAGTATAACTATACCCAGAATTCGTAAGAGGTGGCGCAAATCTTAAGACATTCTTGACAGGAAAGATGGCAATACTCCAAGGTAAAGTAGAACAGATGCTGGATAGCGAGGAACTCAAGATTCAATCAAAACATGGACACATTTGTGTTGAGGGAAAGCAAGGGTGTTGTCAATGATAACACAAATCATCAAGGGGCAAGGATGGTATTTCTCATCATGAATTCAATTTCATATTGGAAGAGGTGAAATGTTTATGATGATCATGACACATTTTTGTTGAGAGGTTTCATGAAGATGTAATCGATCATCGACTACATCATGCCAAAGGAATGGTGAAGTTAAAGGTTATTGGAACCACAGATAAGATGTAAGCTTAGAATCAGAGCCACCTTTGGAGACAACCAATGTGATGTTGAAAGCTAGATACAGCCTAGTGCATTGTCGGAATTGTGTTCTGGGGATGAAGGACTAGCCAACAAGGTCAAGCCTTAGCATGACGATGGTGAGGTACCCAATCGGATAAGAATGACATCATTGAGTACAAACTCGTCAGCAACGAAGATCATTAAGAACTATTGAATAGCAGTGCAGACTCGATTCACTTATTGGTGTTCTCGAGTTACAGACAACTCAGAAACCACGGAAAAACTAAAATATGTGAGAAGTAATACTTGACAAAGAACTCACACGAAACAACACACTTCTGTAATATTCTCGGCATACCAAAGGGCAGTAATACTCAAAGGTTGACTAGAATAGAGGTTGGATCGGTGTATTGATCTGCGAAATATAAGTTCTTTAACTTGTCCGGGAAATGAGATCAAAGAAGAACAATCATGATCGGAACCACGGTTGCAAAGGACCAAATCAAAATACAAGATGAATTTATAACAAGTGGATACTTATTATTACAAGAAGCTTCGATGATAAGATCTACATTGCTTCCATGGGCATGAACACAAATTTCAAGGTTGACTTTCACTTCTCCAATGCATAACCTTTCATTCACTTCTCGCTTTCAATGAAGTTGTAGTTTTGAAATTTTATCTAGCATAACACCGATAGAGTATGACCCCTAGAAGTTCCCAGGTTCACACAGATTCGGGAAGGCATTGGTTCAACCCATCGGGGGCATCTTAGGACCATATACTACAAGCTTCAAGAGCAAATAACACAAGCTCAAAAGCAGAGCATGGTTGGCCAAATCAGAGAATAAAATTTACCAAATACATTATGTATTAGGGAAAGAACTCAAGGTTTTTAGAATATGCAGGAATAGTTAGATAGTATGACACCAAAGGATCTAGCGGCCCGCAAAGAATCTGATGTGAGTATCGGTACTCAACCAGAAGGAAAAATAATGCAAAGGCATCGAATTATTGAATTATCTGAATAAAATGAGGTTTACATACAAAGGAATTGAGATTTTTGATTCGGGGATCGGAAGAAGATGCTTTGATCAAAAGATATGTAAATTGAATAGAATTAGAATGACAATCAATCAAGGTTTGATTTGCCGAACACCAACCCATGTCCGAAGTGACATCTGAGCCGAAGGGAAGAATTCTAATTGCGAGCATTCACAAACATATTGAATCAAATGCTCAAAATGACGATGGCAAAGGATTCTAATGAATATTGCTAGATATATGGAAGCAACCATAATGCAGGCAAACAAGACATTCTAGAACAATAGGTTGCAGAGGATTCTCGGAAGATCGGATAGTATGTCAAAGTATCTTATGAGACATACGAACAACTGGGCATGAAGGGATACTCGGTAAGTGCGAGGAATTATCCGTAGGGGTATTCACGTGGGAAAGAACTACAAGGAGTGGCACAAAGGATTCTTAAAAAGTCGGAGAATATTTCGATGTATCTTGTAATAACAAGAGCAACTGGGAATGAATGTATGAACGACAGGTGTATGTAGTTATCCATAGGGGTTTGACGATGGAAGGGAGTTGCAAAAGCGACAAGCACAACTTCTCCGGAGAACATTGGGGAGTATCTTCAGAGTCTTCTGGTGAATCAAGAGAGCAGCCGCAACAAATGGATCTCCAGAGTGAAGTCATCGCGTCAACCTAGAGTTAGAGTTCGCAAAATCATTAACCCGAAAAAGAAGAGATATCAGAGTCCCAGGGTAAGGAGGTGGAATAAAAGATCCTAATCCCAACCATTTGTGATGTGGGCCCGTAAGCCACACAACAATGTTAGTACAATAGCTTTTCAAAGACTAGAATCAACTTTGGCCAAGGAGTTGGAAAAGGGCTTCCTACGGGAAGTCAGCTCTGATACCAACTTGTGACACCCTCGTTTATAATTGTGCACTAATCATACATGCATCATGCATGATCATGAACGGTGACTCACGTCAATATCACAACACAACTCTAAGACACAAAGGATAAACATAAATCTTTATATTACAAGCTCGGGGTCACAAGAACCCGAATACATAAGTCATCAAAGCAAATATTATCTGAGTACATACATATTTAGACAAGTTTTCCTTCAGAAGGTTGAGCAAAACAACGCCACTAGATCGAAAGGCGAGGCCTCCTATTTGGGACCTCCGAACTACTCCTGCTCGTCGGTCTCCATGTAGTACGCTCTGCTGGGGGACCTCCATCTGTGGCGCCATCATCTGTTGCGAACATCCGGGTTGAAGGAAAAAATGGTAGCAAAGAAACCGTGGGTACTCATCCAAAGTACTCGCAAGACTTACATAAGATCTACACTACATATGTGTCCGTGTGCAATGACGATCTATGGGGCAATCCAACCCCTTTGTGGTTCGGCGAGGGGAATACACAGAACGCAAAGAGTAGGTCTAGCATAGGACGCATGGATCTTTACCCAGATTCGGGCCACCCTACTCCTGCTTTGGTGGATTGCAAAAGTGGGAGCACAAGTACAAGGAGCATTGTCCCCCGACAAGGCGCAAGGGGAAGGAAGCTACACGTGCTAGTGTGTGTGGAGTTAGAATGGGTTCGAACCCTTCTAAAGGTTGCCATGGTCCCTCCTATTATAGCTCAAGGGGTATCCACAGTGGAAAAAGGTAATTACACATTGATTAGACTGTAGCAGTGCTATCATACCTATATTTTCTGGGCTAAGACAAAAGCATTTAATGCTCTATTAGGTGTTGTGAGGAGGAGGAGCCCTGGCCAGCCGCCTCCTATTATCTTGACACGCCTATGGGATGTGTGTGATTAAAGGTAATTTTCTCTCCAGCAAGCTGCCACGTGCCCGACAGATCCCACCGAACCACCTACAGGCTCGACACCTCATCGATTAGTGACTAGCTGATCGATGAGGTGGAGCGCTGGTGGCTGGTAAGAGCTTGTCGGCCATGGAGCTTTGCCAGGCCTTCACCTTGCCGGCTCGACCTTGCCGGCAGGGGTTGCTTCTATTGCTCAGTCTTGCTCTTCTCTTCATGTCCCTGAATCTTGGTCTTCTTGATGCACTCTTTGACATCTCAAATAGTGGTTCTCTTGGTTTGGGAATCTTCTTCATAACTTGTCGACTTTGGTCTTGGTCAATCCTTGGTATGTCCCTTGGCAGGTAAAGGAACTGCTACTTGTTTGTGCATAAGTCAGGGTGTAAACACCCATGTTTTATACACCGACAGGAGCCCCCGGTCCTGGAACACACGCACTGCTGAGTCTCGGGCTAGGCCCAAACAATGCATAGACACACGGCAAAGATCGATGTCGGGTTTCGTCAAGATGGTATCTATACCTTGAGATCTTCTTTGCTTCTTCACTAACCTGGACTTGTGTCTATTTTTGGCTTCCCTCCGGCAAGCCTAGCCATCGGGTGGGTACCCAGTTCGCGCGTAGAACCCAGGGGCGAGCACGTACATGGGTTGCCATCGGGCATGGCCAATACAAACCACGATCACGGGTGGCCAAAGGTAACTCCATGCCTACCATCACTTCGTGCTTTACTGGATCCCTCCCACGATGTGCGTCGTACGCGGAACATGGGATTGGGGAGAGAGCCAGTCGTGGAAGTAGTGCGCTGGCTAGGAATGCAGGTAGAAAGACTGTCGGAATGGGGCGGTTGCCCTAAGATGGTGGTGAGCCAGCTCCCACGCCCCGATCAAAGGATGGGGGCTGCAGAAGGCGATGCTCATCCACCTCTCCCTTCTCCATTCTTCCTGCATCTGTGATAACCCACAAGTATAGTGGATCGCAACAATTTTCGAGGATAGAGTACTCAACCAAAATTTATAGATTCGACACAAGGGGAGCCAAAGAATATTTGAAGGTATTAGCAGCTAAGTTGTCAATTCAACCACACCTGGAGATTAATTATCTGCAACACCGTGATTAGTAGCAAAGTAATATGATAGTTTTGGTAATAGTGACACCAGTAATAGTAACGGTAACAGTGATAGCAATAGTTTTGTAGCAAGTGCAATAGTAACAATAGCAGTAGTAACTTAGCAAGAACAATATAAGATAAATTCGTAGGCATTGGATCGGTAATTTGTTGGATGATATTTAGCATGTGACAGTCATAACCTAGGGCAATACATCACTAGCTGCAGTTCATGAATATAATGTAGGCATGTATTCCGTAAATAGTCATACATGCTTATGGAAAGAACTTGCATGAGATCTTTTGTCCTACCCTCCCGTGACAACGGGGTCCAATGGGAAACTAAGGGATATTGAGGCCTACTTTCAATAGAGAATCGGGACAAAGCATTAACACACAGTGAATACATGAACTCCTCAAACTACGGTCATCACCGGGAGTGGTCCTGACTATTGTCACTCCGGGTTGCCGAATCATAACACGTAGTAGGTGACTATAACTTGCAAGATCGGATCTAGAACATGGATATAATGGTGATAACATAAACATTTCATATCTGAAATCATGGCACCCGGGCCCAAAGTGACAAGCATTAAGCATAACAAAGTCATAGCAACATCAATCTCTGAACATAGTGGATACTAGGGATCAAGCCCTAACAAAACTAACTAGCTTAAATGATGAATCTGATCCAACTCCTCACCGACCAGCGAGCCTACAAAGGAATTACTCACTCCCGGTGGGGAGCATCATGGAATTGGCGATGGAGAAGGATTGGTGATGACGAAGAATGAAGACCCCCATCTTCGGAGCCCCACACAGACTCCAGATCTGGCCTCTCGATGAAGAACACGAGGTGACGGTGGCTTCGTCTCGTGGATCACAATAATTCTTTCTCCCTAATTTTTTCCTGGAAAAATAGGATTTTATAGCATCGGTTCAGGGTCTGCGGGGCCACCAGGTGGGGACAACCCACCTGGGCGCGCCTAGGGGGGGGGGGGCAGGCGCGCTCCTGGTGGGTTGTGCCCACCCAGGTGCCCCCCTCAGGTGGCTCTTGGCTCCAGAAATTATCTTTTATTGTATAAAAATCCTCGCAAAGTTTTGATCCATTCCGAGAACTTTTATTTTTGCACAAAAACAACACCATGGTAGTTCTGCTGAAAACAACATAAGTCCAGGGTTAGTTTTGATTCAAATCATGCAAATTAGAGTCCAAAACAAGAGGAAACGCGTTAGGAAAAGTAGATACGTTGGAGACGTATCAACTCCCCCAAGCATAAACCTTTGAAGGTCCTCAAGAAATTCAGTTGATAAACTAAACATGAAAAAGAAAAACTTATACGAACTCTTTTGCTCTTGTTTGCATAAATAAGCTTAAACAACACCCAGGTTTTCAGCCAACATTATAACTAACCATGCCGACAATAACTCTTAAAGATTATATTAACTCATATCAATAACATAATCAGCTAGCGAGCAATAATAAGATATCTCAAACAACAACACATTATCAACACAACCATGATATAATATGACAATAGTGGTATCTCGCTAGCCCTTTCTGAGACCACAAAACATAAATGCAGAGCACCTCCAAAGTTCAAGCAGCGACTAAACATTATAATTCATCATAGAAAAGATCCAGTCATGATGCACCCAACATTAGCTACACACAATGCATAAGCATGACAACAGTGCTCTCAGGTTCTCGCGCTTATTTTAGAAGGTGATGACACAACATAAAAGTAAATAAATAGTCCCTTCGTAGAGAGAAGCAGTGATTTGAAGAGGTGATGGAGCTCAAGTTTTTAAAACAGAGGTAAATGATATTTTGAGACATGCACCCTTCTTGTTTACTTCATGGCCATCAGTTATCAATATCTTCCATGCTAAGCACGCTAGTGGTGGTTCCCAAGTGATAAAAGTAAAGGTTTTCACTCCGTTGGAAGTTTTTGTTTGATTATTTGTAAGTTTTTTCTATTTGTAGTTTGGGACTAGGGATCCCTATTACCACCCTTTTCTCGTGAGATGGCAAGTGAATAAACACTCGACCTGAGAATAACCCGCTTAGCATGGAAGATATCGACCACCTCCTATCGTTCCATGAATGATCCAGGCACATAAAAGGATATTTATTTGAAGTTTTTAGAGGTGGCACATGAAAATTTACTTAGGACGGCAGGGTAATACCTCATATAGGTAGGTATGGTGGACTCATCTGGAATAACTTGGGTTCAAGGTTTTTGATGTACAAGCAGAATTCCCACTTAGTACAGGCGAAGGCTAGCAATTAGATTGAGAAGAGGCCAGCTAGAGAGCAATAACGGTCATGAACATGCATTATGCATAAGTAACATTGGACACTAGCATGAGTAGGATATGAACACCATGAACATAAATATCATGGAGGCTATGTTGGTTTTAATTCAACTACATGCATGAACATGTGCCAAGTCAAGCCACTCAAATATTCAGAGCAGGATACCATATCATCATACTACATCACAATCATTTTAACGCAATGTTGATATCCAAGACAAATCATTATCCACTCCTAGCTACTTATGCATGGCATGAGAAACTATAATCTCTAATTGTTATTGCAAACATGTTTAATCATAATGGGCTGAATCATAGGTACTAGGTTAAACATATTTATAAAAATAGAACAAGTCGAGTTCATACCAGTTTCTCTCTGCCACGACCAGTTCATCAAATATCGTCATTATTGCCTTTCACTTGCATGACGAACGATGTGAAAATAATAATAGTGCAAGAGTGCCATGGACTAAGTTGGAATCTGCAAACATTTTATTCAACACGAGAAGACAAGGTAAAATGGGCTCCTTGTTAGATCAACAATAATGCAAATAAGAGCCACTCAATATTTTCATCATGGTCTTCTCCTTGCTACAACTAGAATAAAAAGGAAAGAAGTTCAGAGAAATACATTGAAATATTTTTGGAGATTTTGGTTTTCTTGAACAAGCAAATAAAGGGAAGAGCAAAAATGAGAAAACTATTTACACGGGAAAGGTCCCAACAAGCAAAAGAAGAACAAGGAAATCTTTTTGGGTTTTCTTTTTAGTACTACAACTAAGCATGCATAGAAGTTAAACTAACTACAACTATTTTTTTCTAATATTTTTCAAACACACAAGAAGAAAGCGAGAAAATAAAATTTAGCATGGATGATACAATGAACAAGTGTTGACACCGACAACTAGAATGAAATATGTGAACATGAACGTAATGTCGGTGGAAAAATACGTACTCCCCCAAGTTTATGCTTTTGGCCTAACTTGGTAATCAGTCAGCAGCTTGGATAGTACTTGGCGTGGTATCTCACGGAGGCTCTCGGTGCGGCTGCCTTGGCTTGCCATGCCGCCTCAACTGCTACATTGTGAGCTCGGGCCTCGCTCTCAAGAACAAAATATCTTCCCTTGTTGTGATAGTCAAAAAGGGCAGGCACGGGCAAATATGTGTGCATAATAGATGCTTGGTTAAACAATAATTTATAGGTGAAATTATGAATATATCCTTTAAGGATCTTATGATTTTGATAGCATCAAAGTCGAAATACTGTGTGGGTAGGATAGGGTCAAAGGGCAAGGGTGTAACACCCAGCTCTCTTGCTAAACGCGTGGCATAAATTCCACCATAGAAATAGCTACTATTAGCGTTGTGTTGTGACCTGCGTGCAACAACCGCCCCAAGATTATAACTTCTATCACTAGTGAGAGTGGTGCATATGAGGCTCAAGTCTCGAGCAAAAAGTGTACTACAATCTTGATTGCCTACGATACATTTCCCATTGAATAAAGCAACGTATTGAATTGCGGGAAAATGAATGCTCTTTATTCTACCTTGTGCCACTCCCCTCGTCTCACTGTAGCAAAGACTAGTCAAAAATGATTGGTACTCAGCCCTTGGTGGTTCGTCAAGTGAACCCCAGAATGGAATTTTGTAGTGGTGAGCAAATCTTTCTAGTGATAAGGTAAATGGATTTTCATAAAGATTAAATGACACCCTAGACTCACGGGGATGGAATTTAAATCCTTTGACAAATGATTCAGTGAAAGTGAGGTATTGATCGCACTTATCTGAAATGTAGGGACCGAGACCGTCATTGTGAACATATTGATCAAATTCCTACTTAATGCCCACATTCACCATATAGTCATCGCAAGGCCATAAGCATGTTTTGGTGGTGGCATCTTGTATAGAACTTTCACTTGGTTCAACACAAGACCGACGAGCGGAGCTATCACTAGAAGACGATAGAGGCGAGGGTGTCCCAATGTTTCGATGAGATAGCTATCGTTTTCTGTGGGAGTTGACCTTGATGATCAGACTACGAACGTGTGAGACATCGCGCCTTAGCATTCGCTAAACAAACTTCCGAAGGGTTATTGACCACGCCGGAGCACGGTCAACCTGACCACGAGGGTCTATTTCCTGCAGGAAAACGAAGAACATGCAAGAAACTAAGATTACAATCTGGATATAGCGAATATAAGATGAAAGATTTATTGATCAAGGTGGGGTTCTGTGACGTCTTTGTCTGGTCGTTGAATACAAACGAAGTACGTGAAGTTGCAGCTATGGCGAACTTTTAATCTTGTAACACCCTAGTGTAACGATGCTACAGTAATCCCGGGGGGTTAAGTTAATCATTTTGCTAAACAAGTGTTTGATCATCCTTGGTTCTCTCTCATTTCAAATTCCAGTTGAATTCAATTTCAAATTCTGAGCGAAATTCAAAACTGCTCAAACATGAAAACTAAAATGTTCATCATGTGCCAAATATTCTTAAATATTATTGGAGATGGAACCAAGTTTTTATAAAATGTTTAAGTGCTCAAATTAATGAAAACAGTAGCTAAAACAATTGTTAAATGCCTTTTCTAATTTACTAAATTTCAAACAAATTTATTTGGGCCTAGCACTTTTTGTGGCAGAGGTTTAAATAGTAATTATAATTTATAAACCACTTTTGTATTTTAAATAAATAAAGTATTTTGGAAATTTAAATAAACATGTAAAAGAAAATAAAAGAAAAGAAAAAACAGAAAGCACCCCCACTGGACCAGGAGGCCCAGCTCACAGGCCAGGCCGTCCCACCAGGCCCATCCCTCCGACCCAGCCCACTCCTCCATCCCTCCTGGTCGCCTCCTTCCCCATGCACTGCTGCACCGACCGCGCCTGAACAGTGCCGCGTCCCCGTCGAACCCACCTCGCCGGCACCGCCCCGCAGCGGCCTCGCGCCTGCGTAGTCCGCTTGCCGGCAGCCCCTACCCGCACACGTTGCCATGCCGGATCTCGCCTGGCCATGCGCCCCGTGGTCACAAGCCCTGCCATGGCCGACCACCCCGCCCACACGCGCCCCGGCCAGCCGCCACTGCCTAGCGCCGCCGCCGCCCCAGCCTGCCTCCGGCCGCACGTGTCGCCGCCCCCTCTCGCCGCACCTTCCCAGTCACCTTCGCCGGCAGTGCCCGCCCTGACCTCTGGTCTGGCCGCGAGGCTGTGCTGTCGCACGTGCGCGTACACAGCCACACTGTGGCTGGCCCAGTGTCACTGCCATGTGGGCCTCCCCTAGATTAGTGGAGCTAATCTCCCCATAATTTAGTTTTAGAAAAAAATGTTTTAGTTAAATAATTTAGCCCGGAGTCACTTACACATGGGGCCCACAACACTGTTCACCGTGCACCGACCCACAGTCAACTGCTGACTATGCATTGGCCTGGACCCACCAGCCAGCCATTGACTGGGTACATGGCTGGGTACACTTAGCCTTTTTAGTAATATTTGAATTATTACTAATTTCAGTTTATTGTTTAAATACTTTGAAAATCATATAAATTAATCCGTAACTCGGATGAAAATGTTTTCTACATGAAAGTTGCTCAGAACGACGAGACGAATCCGAACGCGCGGTCCATTCACCTGTCACATGCCCCCAGCATGCTGAACATGGAACCGTCCCCTCTCTTCCATCTGTCTGGAATTCGTCTAATGCCGGGAATTCATCCTCGGATGTTTATCCCCTCCGTCTGCAACTTTTAGTACTACGTTAGGACAACCCTAGCTCTGCATATCGTCATGTAATGCTTAGTGATGCATCGGTTTGCTCTGTATTTACTGTTTCTTCCCCCTCTTCTCTCGTGTAGACCCCGAGACTGATGCCGCCCCTATGATCGACTACGTCGTCGACGACACTTCTTCTTTTTCAGCAGAGCTTCCAGGCAAGCAAACCCCCCTTGAGCATTCCAATATCGCCCATTTCCTTCCCTCTCATGCTTGCATTAAAACTGCTACCGCTTTATGAATGATCCTACTCTGATTCATAGCCTGATTTTGTTACCTGCTTTCGTACCTTACCTACTTATTCTAAACTACATAGTATAGGTTGGCTAGAGATCCGTAAGTGACCCCCACCTTGTCCCAGTTGCCCCACTTTATGTTCAATGACTCGATCAACATGATGGACGTCCAGGCCCCGACACCGCACATCACTCCCACTAGTTGTATGACTCTGTAGAGTTACCATCGAGTGCCGAGGGTGGAACCTCATACATCACTCCTGGTGAGATCTCTGTAGTGTAGCTGTTTGGTCGTGGTCATCGAGGGTGATTTCCTCCTTAACCACTTCTGATACAGCTCTGTCGTGCAACCCCTCAAGTGTGAACCTCAAGGGTGGATCTTCTTACATTCACCTTGATGATTACATCAAGTGCAATTCACCGGGGGTGATTCCTCGGGTTTTCCCCTTGATGTTTGGACACACGTATACTTGGACTTTACAACTGTTACTTGGAAAGGCGGGTCGACCTTGAGGGGTACCCGCGAGTGATGTGGAGACGGGTTGACCAGGAGGGTACCCGAGAGTTGAACACGAGGATTGGCCGGGCATTCTTAGCCCTTGCCGCAAGTACTCGAGACGGGGCGACGGAGTCACATATTTCATGAGTCTCTGCTCGTGACCGCACTACCAACACACTAAAGGTTTGGATATTTGATCCGAGGGGCCTCTGGCCTGATAGCACTAACCATCACGTGGGCATAGTATGGGCGTTCTGCGTCATATGCATCAGCCGAAGCTTAATAGACGTCAGCGACTAAGCGGCACACACCGGGTTGGATTGGTAAGCACCTGCCTTTTTTAAGGAGGTAGCTAGGTCTGCTCACCGGCCGCGTTTGCAACGTGTAGGAGTTCCTGGGGCGATGGCCCGTGACCCCTGGGGGCATAGGTTTAGTCCGACGTGCTGACCTCTCTATTAAGCCTAGGTCGGGTTGCGGCGTATTGTTTGGCCGAGGCCGGGCATGACCCAGGAAAGTGTGTCCGTCTGGAGTTAATCGAGTGTGCACTACAAAAAAAGACACATCCATGACATTTCGGGCCGAACGAATTTTTTTCTGTCATACATATGACACTTCTATGACGATAATTGTGACAAAACCCGATGTCATCATATATGTGGTGGGCTCCTACTTCTATGACAAAAAATCATGATAGAAAATGGGCTTTTCATCCTAGGCGGGCCGGAGACGCAGCTGCATGACATTCTTTGGGCCGTCCATGACGGAAAAAACCGTGGTAGAAGCGAGGGCGAGGAAAATTTCGGGGAGTTCCCGGTTACGGTGGGAGGTCGGGGGCCGAGCGATGCGCGTTTCTCTCGTACATGTACGCGCATGTGTGTGAGGGTTGGCTCTAACTGAACCCGAGCAAGGCGTTGGGCTCTAACTGTACCCGAGTGATTGCACTGCAGGCTACGCGTTACTGAACCCGAGCGATCGATCGATGGCTGTTAACTGAACCCGATCGAGTGATTCCTTCGCTAATGCTGCTAACTGAAGCCGATCGATGCTGCCTCTGGATGAACAGTGAGCGTTGCGGGGGGAGGGGGGTGGGGGGGGTTGGATGAACAGGACCCCGTGGTGTTTCCTCTAGATGAACAGGTCCCCGATCGATCGAGCCGGTTGGGGCTGGATGAACAGGACCCCGTGGAGGGCTGGATGAACAGGACCATCCAGTGGAGGGCAGGATGAACAGTAGACGGTGGAGGGCAAGATGAACAGTAGCCCGTGGAGGGGTGGTTGAACAGGAGCCCGTGGAGAGGGCGGGTTGAACAGTAGCCGGTGGAGTATCGTGCAGTGGAGGCTGGATGAACAGGAGCCCGTGGATGAACAGTCGCAGGTGGAGGCTGGAGAAGGTCAACTGTGGATGAACAGTAGCTCGTGGAGCCTGGAGGGGGTCGACGGTGGAGATGAACAGTATCTCGTGGAGTCCTGTTTTGCGGTACGCCACACCCCTCTCGATGAACAGGACCCCCGTTTCGACCGTAGCGCTCCAACACAAGTCTGTTTCGTCCGTTTTGCGGTACGCCACACCCCTCCCGATCAACAGGACCCCCCCTTTCGACCGTAGGAGGTCCGTTTCCTCCGTTTTGCGGTACGCCAGACCCCTCCCGATGAACAGGATCCCGTTTCGAACGTGGCCGGTCGAACACAAGGCCGTTTCCTCCGGTTTGCGGTACGCCAGGCCTCGTTTCCATCGCCTGTTCCGTCCAAGCACTCCCGATGAACACGACCACGCATTCCGTTCTGACCCAGCCGGTTGGCTCCCACACGTTCCATTGCCTCCCGATGAACACGACGCATTCCGTTGCCTCCCCATGAACACGACGCATTTCGTTGCCTCCCCATGAACACGACGACGACGTTGTTTCTCCGTTCCGACCCAGCCATGTCAACGAGCCCTCGCCGTACGTATGCGCGAGTAGGCATTCGAGACCCCGCCCGTAAGTACACATACGTGGTCGTATTTTCTTTCTTACACCCTGGCCGCCTCTACTACGACACGTGCGCGCCTCTACATCCACCAGTATATATGTACGTACACCTTCGCGACCAGAATGACAACGCTACGTATGCTTTGACCAGGTGGGTCCCGACTGTCAGGCACTTCCCTGCGTGCGAAGATGTAGCTGGTGGATCGCAGCAGTCAGGGGGGCGAAATACAGTGGCCCGTCCGGTGGGTCCCCGCTGTCAGGTGGAGGAATAATTATTTTGCACGTAATAAGGAAGCACTTCCTTGGTGCGGCCGTGGACCCAGCTGTCAGCCTCTCCACGTACAGTCCACGTCCGATGGAAGCCGTTCCTTGACCACGTTGACCACGCCGCGCCGAGAGCACCAGGGCGGTGGATGACGGTGAGGCCTAGGAAGGGGACGACGCGGAGCCGGGGAAGACGCGTCAGTGGATACCCACACGTAGAGGAGTACGCGGGCACTGGTTCGCTGCGGTGTGAGGCTGCCATCACTTTAGAGTAATAGGGAGTGTGGGTGAGTAGAGGGATGGCCTGGCCAGCGGTGGGAGTAGTAGGGTCACTACTAGGAAAAGGGCTATAGATAGAATTGACATTAATGGCGCACCTGACATGTGGTGCGCCACTACAATATAGCAGTGGGGCACCATGTGCAGGTGCGCAATTAGTGTGGAAGACACTAATGGCTCACCAGATACATGGTGCGCCACTAGTAACAATTTTTTTTCATTTTTCCAAACATACTAATGGCGCATCATGTAGACAGTGCGCCATTACTAGTTAAAACTAGTAATGGCACATTGTCCACAGGTGCGCCATTACTAAGATTCCCCTCCTAGCTAATGGCGCACCGCCAGGGGGTGCGCCATTAGTAATCTTCCCCCTAGCTAATTCGCCCGATCCCTTCGTCCCTCCCTCCACTCCCCCCCTCGCTCCACACCCGGCCGCTCCGACGACCCCCGCGCCCCGCCTCGCCGTCTCAGGCCTCACCGCCGACCCACTGCGCTGCCGCCTAGTCTCCTCCGCCCGTAAGCCCCCCTCCTCCTCCGCCTGTC
>NC_041380.1:245836845-245849215 GCF_002162155.2 Triticum dicoccoides | reverse complement strand
CCGGCTCCCCGCAACATCTCCTCCTCCACCGACAACCCCGAGTTCAGGGTCGTGCCCACCATCTCCTCTGCCTCTGGACGCCGCCCCTCCCCCGTCGTGCAGAGCATCCAGGCGAGACGCCGACGCCCCCCTCTTCACCGCCCTCCTCGACGACGCCCCCCTCTTCAATGCTGGCCACTGCCGACCTGCCTCTGCCTTGTCACCGGACGGTGAGATCCTCTGCTATGCAAATTTGTCAATTGAAGCGCTTGAATGATGTTAGCTTAGCATTTGATGATAAATGTGATGTTCTTTCTGTCAGTGTGAAACTCGATGGATAGGGTATAAGATTTAATCAGTATGTCTAGTCTATTAGGCAGGGGGTGCAAAGTTGCAAGCTCAGGAGTTTGAAAAATGAGCCTAATTGATCAGTGGCATAGCTTAAAAGTTATCTGCCTTGGCTCAAATGAAGGTTGTTCGATATCTTGAAATAAGCAAACATGCCTTGTGTCAAACCATATTTTAAATCTGCAAGCTTGATTTTTCTTTTATCTGCTGTTTTCTCATGCTTTGGCTTGTAAAACTAAATTGGGACTTAGGGCCAGAGTAGATAGAAGGTGAAATCTTGGACATTTTTTCACATGCTTTCGTTTAGACTCTTGAGAGCTAGAGCTATTTTATCAATATTTTCCTTTACCACACCAGCATATGTATGACATGAGCTCTTATGTTTTCAGAACATTGAGACTGAGCTTAACTAATTCTGATTGGTCATTTTTTTATATGATGATGAGGAGGAGTATCTTATTTGGCATGACTAGTAATTAACTGGTAGTAACTGATAGTGTGATACCCATCATGCAGACATGCTTTAGGCAGGCTTGGTAGATTTGTCAAGGCAGGCTTGATATGCATGCATGCATTCTTTGCTTGTTTATATTCATTCTTGTAAACTGAACATTCTCATCTATCTAACTATCTATCTACCTGCTTTAGTATGTATGTATGCATTGTATTTTTATTTCCTTTGGAAAGTAAAGTTAATGTGAAAGGAAGAGAGAAAAAGAAAGGGAGGAAGACAGATGCTTCAGTCAGTCTAAGCCCAGCTTAATTTGAGTGACAATCACCTCCCTGGCTGGCTGGCATGATCATCTTTTACAGAAAACAATTTTCAGCAAAGGTCATGTCTCCGACCATCGTGTCGTGATGATTTTACAGGTACCCCGAGAGGCCCTTGAGTTTGCTGGAATGTTGATTAACTTCTGTTCCGGCAAATTAGGGTACTCCATATGTCCTATTTTCAGCAAAGGTCATGCTAGAATTTTCCGTGAATTTTAGCATGACTTTGCTAAAAATACGACATATGGGGTACTTGCGACTAATGCATGGGCTTGGGTATCTTAGTACTTAATTGAGTAGGATCAACTGCCTCTTGTGTTATACATATAGAAGTGTGATATCAACTCATAGTTATTACTAATGTCAAGCGATGATGTAGTTTTGAATTATGAACGTAGTAAATGTCGTCATCGGACGACAAAAGTCTCTCGGGGGAGTGCGGCTAGTGCCACGACGATCGAGGTCTGTGCGACAGGCCTCACCTGGACGATGATCGGCGCTTCAGCATTAAGCTCGAGGAGACCTTCGAAGTTGAAACGGTACACAACGACGACAATTGTTTTTTTCATAATTAAGCATGACTTAAACTATTTCAACATGTAATTTTCATCTTTTACAATTGAGTATAGCTTATCCCATGCCATGCAAGACGCTATGTCTTGGAGAGGATGGATTTTGAAGACCATGAAATTTCTGAAACAAAGAAAATTCACTTAAGGACTCATCACGATGTGGACTTTGAAGTAAATCTGTATAATTCTGAGAGCGTAACCCATTTTGGTTGCAAAAATTGGGAAGCATTTTGCAAGATGTATGGTTTTGATGAGGGTATGCTTATCACCATGGATCTTGGTAATCTTGACATCGACCAAGACAATATGGACATTTGGGTCCTTGTTGATACGCCTCCAGTTCTACCGCTATGTGAGTTTCTCAAACATAGTTATTAGCTAATTTATATTGTTTATTCCAAAATAGTTGACAGCTTATTTCCATTGACAGCTTATTTTTCTTGTTCAAAGAATGTGCGGGAGATGATAGACAAAACCCACTACACCGATGGGTCCGAATTAACAACTTACAAGGAGAAAAATCATCTGGTCGGATTTTGTACTGACATTGAGAATTACAATATCCACAATCAAACTCCTCAACATTATGGTCAATACGTGCCACTAGTGCATGTGTTCAACTACGGTAACTACCATGGAGATACCCTGGTAAGATTTTTACTATTACGACCTCCGTGCATATTTTGCATACTTCTAAAACTAGTACATCATTGCTAACTATGAAGTTATTACTATGTTTTTCAACAGATAATCCCAGATAATTGTGTGCCTCATTTGTTGTATCAGAAAGGTAGTCTTAATGTTTTGAACATACAGCCAGGTCATCCTACGAATCTCAACTGTCCATACGAGATTTCTAAAAGAAGTGGAGACATGAAAATCAAAGGATGGAAAAAATGTATGGACAGTTGTAAGGAGGTTCTTGGAAGCAAAAGGAAGCGAAGCGCAAGAATTGGAGACAGGATGTTCTCCATTCTCCATAATGGAGAGTTAGGGTCTATATTGTTTTATGCTATTTTACCTTAAATAGGGTATTTAGGTCCTGCCTAATACTGATGATCATGTGCTAAGAATAATTAAGTAGGGTTGGTTCGATGTATCAAGATGATGATCGTATGACTTGTTATTAATAACGAGTAGAAGTTGTATGATGATGATTAGTAGGACTTGTTAGGATTAGTATTACTTCCGACAAACATGCTACTCGTGGTCTCGAGACTTGTAATGTTCTACCTTTGTTCGGTTTTTTGAATTCGGAGACTAATATGATGAATTGTATTCAGAGACTAATCTTCTATTGTATTCGATGAATCTGCTCTTGCTGTGGGGTGCTGTCTATATTCTGTCCAATAATATATTTTGTAACCTGTGCAAAATTCAGAAAAGTAAAAAAAAACCTAATATTCATACTAATGGTGCATCACCCCACAGTGCGCCATCAGTATGCCAGATACTAATGGCGCACCGTGTGATGCGCCATTAGTAAAAAATACTAGTGGTGTGGTACTAGTGGTGCACCAGTAGTGCGCCATTAATAGGCAAAACGGGTGCGCCACTAGTAGGCCTTTTCCTGGTAGTGGGGGTGGTGAGGCCTCCGCAGCCTCGCAGCCAGCCACGGGAGGCAGGAGCACGAGGCACGACCGACGCTGGTTTGGGTGGCTGGAGCAAGAAGACCAGAGGTTGAAGAAGCACTACGGCCATTGGATGGACATCGTACGGTCACTGGAGCTAGAATCGTGCGTATTGACTAAGTTGACAAAGCCGTCCGTCCCCGTCAACTTAGTAGGCCCACAAGTCAGCCTGCCACTATACTAGGTCCCAGCTAACAGGGGGAGTATTCATTTTTTTGTGCGTACTAAGGAGGCACTTCCTTGCGTGCGAAGATATAGCTGGTGGGTCCGAGCTATCAGCGGCGGTAACGTTTTTTCGCGAAATACAAAGACCCTTTTGGTGGTCCCTGATGTCAGGTGGAGGAATCATTATTTTGCGCGTAATAAGGAGGCATTTCCTTATGTGCGGCCGTGGACCCTGATGTCGGCCTCTCCACGTACAGTCCACTTCAGATGCATGTCGGTCGTTGACCATGTTGACCAGGCCACGCCGAGAGAACCAGGGTGGTGGACAATGGCGAGGCCTAGGAAGGGAATGACTCGGAGGCAGGGAAGACTCGGTAGTTGTTTCCCACACAGAGGGGAGTATGATTATACAAGGGTTTACCGGTTCGTCTGCCGTCACTGGAGAATAACAGCAGGTGTGGGTGAGTAGAGGGATGGCTAGGCCAGCCATGGGAGTATGGTGGGGCGGTGAGGCCTGCGCGATAGCACAGCCGGCCATGGGGAGGAGGGAGTAGGCAGTCCCGTCGGCGCTTGCTTGAGTGGCTGGAGCAGGAAGAGCAGAGAATGAAGAAGCACGATGGACGTTGGATGGACATCCAACAGTCACTACTTGTGCGTCAACATTTTTTTAGGAAAGCCTCAAATCTGTGGAAAACAGCATACAGCCCATCTGCCATTATTTCTAATAATTTTCAGCCCATTTGCTAATTCTTAAGGTTTTTTTGGAGCCCATGTTCTTTTTGTTAGCATTACATCCCAAATTGTGGCCACGGTTAAAAAATTATACGAAATTTTGCATATTTCGGTGCGGTCTGAACTGTTTTTAATCCCGAAATTTTGACTCACATTCAAACTGATTTTAAAAATAAATGTATATCATGAAATCCAACAAATTCTCCATGCATAAAAATTAATGTAATTTAAAATCTTGAAATGAAAAAAAGATATTTGAAACTAATTGCCGGTTTGATGTGTTTTAAAAATGTACAACGCATTTCTCATTACTGATGGGCCATTTTCTCGGCCAGCCGAATGAAAGCTCTCCTTGTCTTGAAAGATTTGCAGCCCAACAGGCCTGACAAAGTGACTTACTTGGCAAATCACAAAAAACTGGGCTATGGCCGTGGACCCAGTTGTCAGCCTCTCCACGTACAGTACTCTTCCAATGGAAGTATTTCGTTGACCACGTTGACCATGTCGTGCGGAGAGCACCACGGCGGTGGACGACGGCGAGGCCTAGGAAGGGGACGACGCGGAGCCGGGGAAGACGCGACAGTGGAAGCCCGCGCGGAGAGGAGTATGAGGGTTCACTGGTTCGGCTGCGGTGTGAGGCTGCCGTCACCGCAGGGCCTGGCCAGTGGTGGGAATAGTAGGGGGCGGTGTGGCGTCCGCGGCAGCACAGCCGGCCACGGGAGGCAGGAGCATGCGGCACGACCGGCGCTGCTTTGGGCGGCTGGAGCAAGAAGACCAGAGGTTGAAGAAGCATTACGGTCATTGGATGGACATCGTACGGTCACTGGAGCTAGAATCGTTCGTATTGACTAAGTTGACAAAGCCCTCCGTCCCCGTCAACTTTGTTGGCCCACAAGTCATCCTTCCACTATGGTGGGTCCCAGCTAGCAGGGGGTATTCATTTTTTTGTGCGTAATAAGGAGGCACTTCCTTGCGTGCGAAGATATAGCTGGTGGGTCCGACATGTCAGGCGGGGGAACGTTTTTTCACGAAATACAGAGGCCCTTCAGGTGGGTCCCAGCTGTCAGGTGGAGGAATCATTATTTTGCGCGTACAGTCCACGGCCGATGGATGTCGTTCATTGACCAGGCCGCGCCGAGAGCACCATGGCGGTGGACGATGGCGAGGCCTAGGAAGGGAACGACACGGAGCCGGGGAAGACTCAGCAATGGTTGCCCACGCGGTGGGGATTAGAGGAATGGCCTGGCCAGCAATGAAGTAGGGTGGGGCGGTGCGGCGTGTGCGGCAGCATAGCCAGCCACGGGAGGCGGGAGTAGGCAGTCCCACCGGAGCTGGTTTGGGCGGCTGGAGCAAGAAGATAAGATATTGAAGAAGCAACACGGCCGTTGGATTAACATCCAACGGTCACTGCTGCTAGAATCGTTTGTGGACTAAGTTGACAAAGCCAAAGTACACGTCAACCTAGTAGACCCACAAGTCAGCCTCCAAATCGGTCCCAAACAGCATACAGCCCGAAATTTCTAGCCAAATTCAAATTAATTTTAAATCTAAATATACCTTAATTTAAGTTCAATGAAATTTTACCTGCACAAAAACAATGAAATTTAAAGTATCAAAATCCGTAAGAAAACAATATTTTGGAACTAATTGTCTGTTTGCTGTATTTTTTCATTTTACAACCCATTTATTATTACTTACAGCCCATTTCTTATTACTTATAGCCCATTTTCTGGGAAAATTCATCCCTCCTCGTCTTGATAGATTTCCGGCCCAGCAGGGCGTAGAAAAGCACGTAGGCCTACATTGGTTATTCTGCAAAAAACAAAATAGCTGGCTAGCAATTTTTAGAAAGGAAAAAAACAAACTTGGTTGGTCATGTGCTAAACATATGAAATAAAAGCCTGGGCTAGACGGGCCACAGGTCCCGCACAACCTAGTTGATACCCTTCTCCGTCCGGAAAAAACAAAATTACTGCGTGCGCTGCTGGGTCCCTACTGTCATCCTCACCATGTACAATCATCTCCTTATTCCTCTTGGTTGTTGACCATGTTGACAACACCGGAGGGCGGCACCGCGGCAAGCGAACCAAGGCGGAGGACGATGGTGAGGCCTCGGACGGGAATGAAGAGGAGCCGGGGCAGATCACAGCCAGCCATGGGAGGCGGGAGCAGGCGGTCCCTCCGGCGCTGGTTTGGCTTTGGCGGCTCGAGGAAGAAGAGACTGAAGAAACGCGACAGACGTTGAATGTCAATCCAACGGTCAAGTTTGGCACAATCGTTTGTTGACTAAGCGGACACCAAGTAGCATACTTTTTTATATATAGGAAGATAACTGCGAGGAAAATGCATTCGTCTGCCGTCCTCCTCACAGGGAACGTTCTCCACATAAGTGACTAGCACCCTTGGTTTTCAACCGAGAGGTCTTGGGTTCGAGTCCTAGGAACTCTCGATTTTGTCCTCCTTCCTTCCTCGCAAAAAAGGGAAAGAAAATCAAAGACTTGGGAAGGCGTACAGAACAAGCTAGTGTACCAGTAATGAGACATTGTTGAGTTTTAGAAAAAAGAAAGATGTGCTCCTGTAGCTGGTTCGAATCCAAACCTAGATTATGACTATATATGGTGCTATGCTACTCTGCAAGTAATGAAACTGACATATCCAACGTTTGCTTCTCCTCTTCTCTACTTACTCTGCCTAGCATCAGAAGCTCTGGCCGCAGCAATCATGTCCGCTGGCTGCTCGTCCACCTGCTCTTCAGCAGGCAACAACCAGATATGCGCCAAGTCGCAACCCGTACCATCGCCTGTGGGTCTCATCACACCCTCGCCGGCACGCGCACCGCAGCCGATTGCTCATCGCAACCCGTTGCCGTTGGTGTGGTGCCACTGCTGCAAATCATGCAGAGTCATCTGTCGCGTCTCAACCACAATCCGCAACCCTGGCCGAGTCTTCTACAAATGCCTGAATCATGGGGTAATAATATGTTTAAGTGTTGTTCTGCTGCTTTCAGTTGCTGATTTTTTTAATAGTTTGGTTGATGATCTACCAATTTGATTTGTGCAGAAAAGGGAAGATTCATGTGATTTGTATTTCTGGGAAGTTGCTGATGTGGGGGAATGCAACTACGCTGATTATTTGGTTAGCCGAGGAATCCCAATACCAGCAGGTTGGGGTGTTGGACAAGTAACTGAAGGAACGACAGAAGAGGAAGATGCAGAGCAGAAGGTTAAAGATGCAGTTCATCTGATCATGGCCAAGCAACAACTGCTGAACGGCCTTGACAGCAATGAGGAGATGAAAGAGCTTGTGAAGATAATGGGCAAAATCGATGTGCTCTATAGGATGATTGTCTCTTTATTTGCAGTGTATGTAGCACTCATGATGTATTCAGTGGCTACGACATGAGCACTTTGCTGAAACTAGTAATGAATGAAACCTGTGTAGCAGGTTGGGCGTAGTGTTGTGAACATCTAATGATTTCTATTAACGGAAATCAGGGGGTATCCCCTTTTGCTCATATAAATAAAATAAATAGCAGAGGCCCTGTCGGGTCAGCTTTGTTCTCATTCGAAGACGTCGAGCAAATTGCAGTCCAACGGCAAACTATGTCATCAAATTCAAGTTTCACACCCAAATATGAGTACAACTAAAGAACAATGTCATCATGTTTTAGTTGTCATACAATCACCATACACAAATCAGCATACATAACAAGTGAGGTTCTAACAGCAAAATACTAAACAACATGTTCATCAGGTTTCAGTTGTCATAGCAAACACAATTTCACATAGTAGATAAAAAACGTCTTCTGAAAGGCAAATACAACAAAAGCAATGTAATCATCATCCGCAGCAGCAGCGTCAACATCTTCGCCATGTGTATCAGTCTGAATCGTAATTCCCCACGGTGTCATCTTCTTCTTCGTCCTCAACGTCCTCGAACGTTGGCTTCTTCTTGATCAACTCTTATATGTCCACAGCACGACAGGCAATCTTTTCGCCGGCATCATTGACGTGATGGCTCTCAAAGATATTAGGAACATTTGTGTTATCTTGTACATCAGGAGCAGTGTAAGCATCATCTTGTTGTGCAACTTCATTAAATGAATTCCTCTGCTCAAACCTTTGCAATACTCTCCAGCCATCGCTACGTGCAAATGTGTCTTCCAAGAAAAATATATGTGTTGCTTGATTTGCCAAAATAAAAGGCTCGTTGGTCTGGTACGCCGCCTTGACATTGATGGATTTGAAATAATCATCAGCTCTGGGTTTTGCGATCCTAGAAAACAGGTTATACCAACGACAACACAACAGAACCACATACCGATGATCCTCGAAACTGGAGATATACTGCAACTGAATAATGTCTATTATGTTAGCATACATTTCAGTTGTCTCTTTGTCATACGTATCCATGCTCATGATGGCACTGTTTTGTGTCTTCCTGCCTTCATCTTGTGCAAGGGTGTTGTAGCGCACATCTCCAACAACGCAAGATTCATAATGTCTTACCCGAGTATCAGGACCCATTGCTAGTGAGTAAAGGGCATCATCAACTGCCTGCCCATCCTCCCGCATCTTCTTAACCTATGGTTAGAAAATAGACAAGCTGATCATTTTATGTACTCAATATATTAAAAAAACTTACAGTGCAATTTCAAAAGCTTACATGGTTCTTGAACCATTTCTGAAATCCTGCCATAACCAGTTTGTCAATGTTTCTTGGATTTTGCGGTAGTAACTCCTCTTTGTAGATGCTGCACAACATAGTGATCGCGTCAAACATATAAATATATAAGAATGTGCTGCAAATTTAGTAGATTACGATGTATAAGCTGCAGTACTGCATTTACTTGATATAAGGTAGTATCTCAGGACAGTTATTCAACACATACCAAACCATTTTGTCCAAATCTTTAGGTTTGTCCTCTTGTCGACTCTTCCCTGTAACTCAAACAGAATAATCGAAAACATTGAGCCCAGGATTTTCTTCACCCACCTCTTTGCCAAGCTGATCAGTTGTTTCAATGTATTTTGAGCAGAATGTCAACGCTTCTGTAGCAATGTAGGCCTCTGCAATGGAACCCTCGGGTCTAGCTCTGTTCCTAACATAGCCCTTGAAAGTGCCTAGCCGCCTTTCAATAGGGTCATCCAGCCATACTGTACTGGACCTCTAAGTAGTGCCTCATCAGGTAGATGAACAGCCAAATGCACCATCACATCAAAGAAGGCTGGAGGATATATCTTCTCAAGGTCGCATAGGATAGTTGGTATCTTTTCTCTAAGATGCTCCAAAGCATCTATCCTGATATTCCTACCGCAGAGTTCCCTGAAGAATTGTTCCAACTCTGCAACTTCTCTGTATAAGTCAGGGCGGCCCAATCCTCTAAGGATAACAGGTACAAACCCTTTGAAGTAGGATGTGGCAGTCATGAGTTTTCAACCCTTGTACCTTGTTTCCATCTGCACTGACTCTCCTTTCAGGGTTGGAAGCAAATCCATGTGGGAATCTCACACATGACAGGACCTCGCAGAATTATTTTCTTTTTACCTTGTCCAAGACGTACACAGCTGGTGCCATATCCCGTGGTTTACCTTCATCTTGCACCTGCAAATCCTTTCTGATACCCAGGTGTGTCAAATCAATCCTAGATTTTAAGGTATCTTTCGTCTTGCCTTCAATATTAAGAAGTGTGCCGATAATGCTGTCACATATATTTTTCTCGATGTGCATCACATCAAGATTATGCCGCAGATCCAAATCTTTCCAATACTCCAAGTCCCACAAAGTGGACCTGCGGGTAAACAATAATCTCTCTTCTACCCTGCCATGCTTCCTTTTCCCGCTACCATTACCAGGATGGTTTCCTGGTGTAATATGCCTGACCTTCTCTAATTCCACTTACAACTCATCGGCGGTGAGCCTCTTTGCCGCATCACGGTTTTCATGCTTTGCATTGAACACATGTCTTCGGTATTTTCTAGGATGTGGCTTGTCCTTGGCAAGGAAACGACAGTGTCCAATGTAACAGATCTTGCTAAGTATTGCGTATGACATCGGATTCCTGTCACAGCGAACACATGCATTGTAACCATGTGTCGTTCGCCATGACATAGTGCCCAAAGCCGGATAATCATGGATGCACCAAATTATAACAGCACACAGAAAGAAATCAGCTGGTGGGCTGCTATATAGTTCTCGAGTGAGAATACCCTTCCATAGCTGTTGAAGTTCCTCCACAAGAGGCTCCATGAACAAATCAAAATCCTTTCAGGACTTTTTGGACCTGGGATGAGCAAGGCCATCATGTAGTTTGATTCTTTGTTGCAGACATTTGGAGGCATGTTGTAAGGGATAACAAGCACTGGCCACATGCTATATGTGGCGCTCTAGTGGCCAAATGGGTTAAATCCATCTGAAGCTAAGCCAAGTCTAATGTTTCTCGGGTCAGCATCAAACTCTTTGTGTTTATCATTGAAGCTTTTCCACTCACTACCATGAGATGGATGGCTCATTACATTCTAATGTCTGTACTTCTGGTTCCTAGAATGCCACAGTACATCCTCTCTTGTTTCAGCATCATGAAACAACCTCTGCAATCTTGGTGTAACTGGAAAATGTCTCAGAACATTATGAGGAATCCTCTTCACAGCATCTCCATCTTTCCATCTTGATGATTTGCATTTCGGGCATTCACTTAAGTTGGCATAATCCTTTCGGAACAGAACACAATTATTCTTACAAACATGGATCACATCATATCCAATTCCAACTGCACGAAGGAAATTCTTCATTTTACTGTAGGTGTGTGGCAGCTCAGATGCATCTGGGAAAGATTCACGGAAAGTAGCCAACATCGCATTGAATGATTTGTTGGTCATCCGCTCAGATGTCTTCACCTGAAGAAAGGTGACCATAGCTGAGAATACTGACATCTTATTTCCTGGGGTGACAGCAATGTTGCATTGTTCCAACATGCGGGCCCACTGTTTTTCTTCTCCATGTGAAAGTTCATGGAATGCACGAGCATTTCATAGCATTGTTTCAATGTTGGTCAAACTCACTAGCTCCACCACCACCACCTCCTCCTCCTCTTCCACCTGAGCATCAGGCAGATCAAGATGGTGATCTGCTGCTTCCACGTAGTCAATAACATTGACGTTCACAGCTTCACCATGATGAACCCACCTAGTATATGTGACCGACATCCCATACAAGTGTAGATGATTTTGCACAGTTGACTGGGGTCTTGTAACTGAATTCATACAACTGCTACACGGGCAGAGCACATCTGATTTCAGACCACTGTACTCAGCTCTGATAAAGTTCATGAAGTTTTCAACCCCCTCGACATATGCACCAGAGAATCTTCGACCGGAAGTTATCCAAGTCCTGTCCATCTGTTAGACATACAAATTAGTTGTTCTACTAAATATTACAGGAAAAACATATATGCTCTTTTATGAAGTCCAGAAAAAAATACCTAGGTCGATGTCTAAAGCTATGGCGAGATATTTGGACGAGCAGATCTAAGTAACTAAATATATGTAAAGCTAATTCAGCAAACATATTTGAGTGCCAAATTATGGCAGGCTGTTTCAGCAGTCAATGAGGCAGAGCACACAGCCATCGAACTATCGAAGGCCATCGCAGCAACAAAGATCGAGTATAAAACGGTGTAGAGCTATTTCAGCTAACAGATTGGCTACTAGACCATGGCAATCTTCGTCACAATAAATATATGGTAGGATATTTTAGCAACTAATCGGCCTTGGCATGCCATCTCAGCTAAGCAGATTGAGTGCAGAACAGGGCAAGGAAGCTTCTTAAGCAGAGCATATTGACAGTAAACTACTTCGGCAAACAGTGAGATTAACAGTGTCTATCAGCTAACATTCAGCGCTACACTGACATGAACGGGGCCTCAGTCTAGAATGCACGTACCGTGGGAGAAGCTGACCGCCATGCGTCTCCACACGAACGTCGCCAACGGTGGCGGCGCTGACCACCGTGCGCCTCCACAAGAACGTAGCCAAAGGTGGTGGCACGGCTAGAGGACGGCAGTCTACGAGAGCGTACAGTGGGAGCGAGAGGATCGCCGAACCGCGGTGCCGACGTATCGGCGCGGCGGGGAGGGCAGCTTTGGTGGAGCGAATGGAGTGGAGGGGGACAGGG
>NC_041380.1:245806084-245836507 GCF_002162155.2 Triticum dicoccoides | reverse complement strand
GGGGGGGGGGAGGATTTTCGCGCGGTGGGCGGGGGGAGTTTGGCGCATGGTCGGTTTCTCCAAGTGCAGTCCCACATGTCAGTGAAGAGGCAAGCCGAAGCGCGTTCCGTTTGCGTGAGTCGTGTGCAGGACCTAATGTGTGTGGGGTGCAATGCGACCGCAACAGGAGTGCTGTGAGTGTACAACATTTTTTCCTTTTAAACTAGGTGCTTTGCCCCCTCAAAAAAAAATATGTTGCTTCGCGCGATCCATCGATACTACTACTAGTAATCCGGTAATCCCGACTAAAACGGCGCGGCCGGGTCTTTTCCCGCGCGATATGCTGGGATGTTGGCTTAGTTGGGTTTTTTAGGACGAGTAATGCTACACCTACGTAATCCCAGTTACGTAATTAACATAATGTGAAACGTGTGAGCTGTTGATTGTAGATCAGGGGAGGAGAGAGAGAGGCAATTTACGTTAACCCTTTCGTAGGTTCCCATAGATGTAGAAAGATGTGTCCGATCCTGCATTATAGGTCGTCCGATCTATATCTAACGGATAGGAAGGAAACTATGACAATTTACCCGCACTCCTCTCCACATTTGCAGGTAAGGCTTTCCCTCGTTCATCCTTTTCTCCCACAAGATCTTGATCTTCCATGCAACGCACGGGCATCTTGCTAGTACTCCTACAATATGTATATGAATGTGAAAGTTCGTATACACCGGCGGAGATTAATGCAAACACGGCAGATTTTCATTACATTTCAAACTTTTATAGGACAAAAAAATAAAAGAAAACCAACCCTAAACCTATTCTACGGCGGCGACCGACGTCCTCCATCTATGATCTCCATGTACGGGGGCAGGGTTCAATACCCTGTGAAGTGAAGGTGCGGTCTCTGGCAAGGAAAAGTAGAACACGGGTGATGGACCGGCCAGCTGGCACACCATGCCCTGTCTCCTCCCATGCCTTACTCATCTTCAGAGGAGTCCCTGACCTCGGCGGTGCCGGACATTGGACGGCGGCAAGTAGGACGTGTGGCTGACGGTGCTCCCGTTGTCGGCCGCCAGCGTGGCCACCGCTTTTGCGGCGACTTGAGCGAGGGCGGCGACGTCGAGCTCCATCCCCAAAGACAAGCTCTCCCGCAGAGTGTTCGTGCTTGTGGTCATGGCGGATGTGGTTCCAGGTAGGAGGACGATGCGCTATGGTGTGGAGGTTAGCTGGGCATTGCCGCTTTAAGTAGCGCATTCCGGTGAGGCCAAGCGTCCGAGTGCATCATTAAGTCGTTGGAGTTGGTTCCGCGGGCACCGAGCCTCTTAATGACGACATACGAACGGACGGCATGAATGCGGGCAGCTGGCCCCGGCTGTGAACGCACCGCACGACGGCGCGAGGGACGAGGGTTTTGGTGTGCCAGGGTAGTCAGCTGCGGTCGTGGCAAACTTGGAGATGCCCTTTGCTCACATGCGATCGCCGCATGTCATTGAAAAAGCAAGACGACCCAGCATGGTCTCAGGTCCAGAGGACGTAGTTGGCCCCGCTACACCACTCCACGGACGCGTTACGGCGCCCCGTGCATCCTCGACGAGCCAGGTGTTGGGGTGTGTTGGGATTGTGGCCAAAGTGCACCTTGCCAAATTTTTGGTCATGACCAAAAGATTGGTCTTTGTTTGGATGGTTGCCATTTTTTAGCATGCCAATGAACTCTAGCCAACTCTAGTTCATTTTTCTTGCCAATGTCGGCCAAATCATGGGCAACCAATACCTCAACCAAAATTTTGGTCATGACCCAAAGATTGGTCTTTGTTTAGATGGTTTCCATTTCTTTGGCATGCCAATGAACTCTAGCCAACTCAAGTTCATTTTTCTTGCCAATGTCGGCCAAATCATGGGCAACCAATACCTCAACCAAAATTTTGGCTACCCAATGCTTTGATGGGGCAACCTTGGGCACAAACCAAACATACCGATGGTCGTGCCACAACACTAACGCCACCCACGGCAAACTGAAATAGACTGTGTCTAGCGACGATATGAGCGTGTCGCTCATCGCGGTCGTCGTGTCCAGAGGCGGTGCTGGAGCTGTGCCCCGTTGTTGGCCCCAACGACCCACATGAACGGTTGTCGGTGGCAAGGAGGTCGTGGGCCAGCTCCTCCATTGGACTAGTCTGCGCTATGTCGTCCCGACGGGTGTGCCCCACATGTCTGTTTCCCTGTTTTCCCGGCCATATTCGAGCGTCAGTGCTCCATGTTGCGCATTAGGCCTTTCACTATGTAGGCGAAGCGAGACAACTTATTGTTTATTTGAGCCATTCAAGTATAATCATGTGGCGGTTGCTTATTTCTCATTCCTCTCCAACCCTCTTCTCCATCGATCATGTCGCCCTCCAGTCGAGTCCATCCTCCCGCATGCACCGAGTATCATTCACATGTACCCACCCTAGTCCTCTTTCAATAGATCTCCGGACACCAAGATGAAATCGAGAGGGAACTAGTGGGGGCATGTGATACCTAAGGCGGATTCAAAATTTTGAACCGGTGATCATAGCATCCGCAAATCATATATAAAGGGTATTCAATGTTCGTTTCGTTTTTGAACGTACAATATACTCCCTCATATCCTTTCTAGTTTACATATAAGTTTTATGTGTAGTCAAAGTATATCTACTTTGATCAAAAAGGTATCAACATTCAACAGCGCCCAATCAATATTGTTAGATTCGTATGTACTCCTAGATTTGTACTCGAGATGGTTTCCAATTTGACTATTGACAAGATTAATAGTACACGAGATGTATAATGTGAAAATTATATCATTGGAAACTCCTTTCACATACGAATTTGACTGTATGCTTTGTGTAAGTTGCATGTCATATATTATTACTCTAACATTTGATCAAAGTTAGCCTCGAAAACGCATTAGACCCTGTATGCTTTGTGTAAATTGCATGTCATATATTATTACTCTACCATTTGTGTAAGTTGCATGTCATATATTATTACTCTAACATTTGGTCAAAGTAGTATAGTGGAAGTGGATCCTCTGACGTAGGTATCCCTGCCTTACCCTCCCTTTCGGTCACTTACTGGCGGACCCCATGCTTGCTAGGCCCCGCATGTCAATTACTCAGTGGGTTCGACCATGTCAGGGGATCCTCATCCGTAGTATACTCCTTCTGTTTTTATTTACTCCACATAAAACGGAGGGAGTGGTTGTATAATAAATGACGCGGGCGGGGGAGGGGGAGGGACGTCGGTTTGCTCTCAACTGCGGTCCCACAAGAGAGCAAAAACGCAAGATGAAGCGCTCTCCATTCGGTGAGCAACGTGGAGGGTCCAGCGTGCTGGGCTGCAATGCGAACGCGACAAGAGCGATGTACAGTCAAAATCGATTGACCGGTCGTCACCGAAACCACTATTCACACCAGAACCTTCGCTGCTCAGCCTACGCCAGCCACTGCCCAAAAACCACACCAAATCTCCAGCCCATTCCCCCACCTTTCGATCCCCTAGCCCACATCAAGTGTCCCCTAGTTCGCCCGAAAGCCATGGTGCGCTGCAAGATCACTTACTACAAGATGCTAACGCCGGAGCGCCGCACAGAAATCGCGGTGGCGGTCGGCGCCACAGACCTCCGTTCCCAAGCTCGCTTTGCGGCGGGCCAATCCTCGAGTTCTTTGGAGCCAAGCTACGAGGAGGAGGAAGCCAATCTAATGTTCATGGTGGAGGTCGCGATGCAGAAGGACCCCAATGGGTATGAGACGATGGACGTCGACTTTGTGCTGGTGTCCGAGTCCCCCATGGTGCAGGCGGACCAGCGGTTCAACATGGCGATACTAAAGGAGGACCGAGAGGCAGAGGCTCAACCCGACGCGGAGCGTGCGCATGCCGCTGCCATCGAGGCTCTCCTGCATGCGGAACCAGATGTCGTGGATGTGAACCGGGCGGCGGAGGCTCAACTTGAGGCAGAACACGCGGATGCTGCTGCCATCGAGGCCCTCCTGCAGGCGGAACCAGACGTCCTGGACTTGAACCGGGTGGCAAAGGCTCGACTCGATGCAAAGCGCGTGGATGCCGCTCTCATCGACGCCCTCCTGCAGGCGGAACCGGACGTCCTGGACTTGAACCGGGCAGCGGAGGCTCGACTCAACCCGGAGCGCGCGGATGTCGCTGCCATCGGGGCCCTCCTGCAGGCGGAACCGGACGTCCTCGACTTGAACCGGGCTGTGCTCCCGTCCGTGCAGAGTGCCCGCACGCTCCGCTTTAACGAGTAGCTGGAGGCCGAGGACAACCACGGTGCGGAGACACACGTCGGCAGCGACGGCTAGTTCGCGCCGGTAGCCAAAGACGACGAGGTCGTCTCTTTCCGCGAGCAGTGATAGTTTTTCTTTATGTTGTTGTTTTTATGGATCTTTTGCTGTGTAAAAACATATATTTGTTATGCAAGTCGCCTGACTTGGGTCAGTCTACCATTTCAGGTGGTTGGATGAATATCCTACGTCTCATAAACCTTCTTTCCTTCTTCCTCACCTCTTCTTCTTCCCCAACAGACCACCGCACGGGCCGTATGGATATTCCCCAACATGCGGTTAGGATAAACATACTCTATGAAATGAAAATTATGTCTCAGCGATAGGATGGCTGAGTTTGGTGTGTTCACATGCGATAGCACGTGCCAATGAGGGTGCGTTTCCTTGGTTGGGTTTGCGGCATGTAGGAGCGACTGTGTGAGGGTGCGGTGCGACCGCGGCGTGCAAGAGCGACCGTGTGAGGGTGCGGTGCGACCACGATAGCCGTGCGCAAGTGGACCTCCTTCCCATTTTGAAAACTTTAGGCAAGCTTGGCAAAAATGTGTGGTGAAGTTTGGCAATGCAAGGCCTAGACCCAAACAGGATAAGTACGTACGTACTAGGAGTACTAGTGTTAAAAAGAAAAGATGGGTTTTCCTTCGTGGGATTTAATCGATACAAATCCTTGTTTCACGTGTCAATTAATGCATTTTTTCTCTCCAAAGACCAAAGAGCTAACCATCTCACTCCGCATTGCTTGATTAATGCAGCGCCATGCAAACCAACCTTCTCACTTCCGCATGCATGCAGGGGATATTATTGTCCTTGGTTGCTAACCCCATCAATTTTGCCTCGATTAGTGTTAGTGGCCCTTTGCAAATTGTAATTTTGATATACTTGCCTTGTGTACAAAAAATGGAGGTAGTAACTATATTTGACTTCCTTCCCCATTGCGGTGACGTCGACGATATTTTTTTATTTATTTTGGTGGTTTGGCGAAGTGCGTTCGACGGAGAACACCATTGAGGGAGACCACGGTAAGTCGTTCGCAAGTGCCGCCTGCAAGCCGAGACAACCGCCTTATTTGCATACAGGAAGTCCTTTACTAGTACTACTAGGAGTAACTAATGCGGTGAGATGGCTTCTCGAAGAAGATGATGGAGAAGCGGAGTCACCGAAGAGCGAAATGATGGTTGCTTCGTCCATGCTTTTGTGATTTGACACCTCACTTCTTTGTGATTTGTGATACAAGGGACAGGGGAGTAGACTCTATGCTCTATACTGTACTACATGCGTCCAAGCATGGGAGAAAGAGGAGAGACGTTGCATTTTTCTATTCCTTCAATCAATCAATCAGGGAGCTTCGGTTCCATCTTTTTGGCTTTGGCAACACCGTCTACAATGGTTCCCACCATGCCAAAAGCTATTTTCACATTTGGCTACACACTGTGGATGCCCTTAACCGTACCACTTGGTTTTGCTCCTGTGTGCTATCTATACAAATCTCAATTATATTGATCTAAAAAATTATAGAATCGAGATTAGTAAAAAGGAGGTGATTTTGCCGCGCAGATGGCGGGGGAGGTTTCTTATTTGAGCAATGCTACATCCACGTAATGGTTTACGTAAAGTTACGAACTGATGTGATGTGGGACTATTTGATTGGATTAAAGGAGAGGATTAGGCCCACCCCACCTAAAAATCAGGGGGGCATATATAGATTAGATGGAAAGTATACATAGCAGCTACGTAGCCCTTTGTAAGTCTAGGATTAGGCTTCCTATTTTTGGAGGACGTTGTCCTGCGGTTTTCTAACATGCGGTCCCATGTGTCAGTGCTTTACCAAGCCGATCCGCGTCCCACATGAGGCAGAACAACTGCAGAAGCAACACGTGGTTAAGTTGAAGAAGATGAGGGAGAAGCGGATTCAGCAATGAGTGAAATGATGGTTGCTTCGTCCCTCCAGCTTAACTGCGGGAAAGGTGCAGCTTTGTGTTTTGATGCCTCATTGCTCATTACTACGCCGGCGCCATGACTGGGGTGCTTCACCCCGGCTGCTCTGCACTGTATTCCGGTATGGCACGTGGACCTGGTAGCTTGATGTCCCACATGTCGTTGAAAGGGACTAGAAGATTTATGAAAGCGAGCGCTCCACTCTTACGACGGAGGAGTAGATGACACGACGACCCAGTGTACTGTATAGTACTATGGTTTTGTTGTTTCGCACGATCCATCGATACAAACCCGATTAAACAGGAAAGGGCAGGATTTCTCCTGCACGGTAGATGATACTGGCCATACATTTCAAAGGCAATTTTAATGTATGCAAACTGAATAATTATAAGTAACAATATGATATCTAGTAAAACTAAAAACACATATGATTTATTGTGCTAGAGTGTAGTAGTAGTGCTGTATTGCATAGTTGTTAGATGTAACATGCGAGAACGTGTAGAGATGTAGTTTTGGAGGGCCTACAGAGAGAAAAGCGTAATACGGTCACCGAACTTCAGAATAAGCTGATTACGGTCACTATATACGTTTTGTCGTGATTATACGGTCACTTGCTCACAGCTCAGCATCGGATTGCACACTGTTGACCGGACAAATAGTCTGCGTGGCGCCATGTTGACTAGTTAAATTGACCACGTTCATTGTGGGTCCCACCTATCAGTTCGCATAGGCAAAAGGTCAGATAAACACAAATTTACGCAGGCGCGACAAGGCTCCAACCCGTGCGCGGGAATCACCTGGTTGTGTATGTGTCTGTCAGGGCCTGATGTGTGCGCATGCACGTGTAGGTTGAGCACTTGAGCGTGAGAGTGTGTGTTGGTCGTGTGGTGTACTCGTGTGTGCATGCATGAGTGCGTGTGTGCGTGTGAGTGTTGGGTGCGTGCGTGTGAGTGTTGCGTGTGTGCGTGGCTGCGTGTGTACGTGTGAGTGTTGCGTGCGTGCGTGGGTGCATGTGTTTGTGTGAGTGTTGCGTGGATCCAGTTCGTGTGCATGCGTGCGTGTGTGTATAATCACCACACCAGCTCCTGTGTATTAAAACGGACGGCTCAGCATACCAATACAAGGCCACCTTGTTTGCTGTGCCCGCGGTCATGACTTCGAACCACCGTCCAAATATTTTTTTGTTGTTTGTTTTCATTCTTACTAGCAAGATGCCCGTGCGTTGCATGTGACATCAAGATGCATTTATATGACTTGTTTATCTTATGAGAGAAAAGGATGAACGAGGGAAGGCCTTATTTGCTTATGTGGAGAGGTGTGTGGGTACCTTTTTGCAAAATTGCCATAGTTTCTTTCCTATCCGTCATATATAAATCGGACGGCCTATATTGCAGGATGGTAGGCACACCATCATCACCAACTCTGTTTTTTATAAGAGTGTATTTTATGTATTTTATAAGAGTGTGGATGTAGAGTAGATACAAGTCGACAGGTGGGCACGATGGTAGTGAGATAATGTGATGCAACACTAGAGGTGCCACGTGGAGCGTTTAACTGGTCAACTAGTCATGTCATGAGAAAATACAGAGTTGTACAGTGAGCCCGTGACTGCATAATAACCACTAAACGTGAATGGTGACCGTAATGAGTGGATTCTGAAGTCCAATGTATGTATCATTCTTTCACTTCAAATACAATGATCGTCATTGCATATATCGCGAGAGAAAGATGAAACATGCGTGAATTTTCTGGGGGCTTACTTTTAGAGGACCTGGAGATAGTTTTGTGTGCATACGTGAAAGGGGCGTACAGGGGGGTATCCGATGGAGAGAGAGATGCTCTTCGTTTCTCTTTATTATGACTAACTTTGTCTATAGTATAAAAATATACAAATTCACAGTGCAGAATAAATATCATTGTGGGCACCATGCAATGCAAATTAGCGTCCGTACTCCTCCATATAACTTTGTAATGTTGTATATATGTAGAAACTCTAAAATAATTTTTTGGGCACACTTTATTCAAAAGGAATGTTGTATGTGAAATAAACATGAAGAGAGAGCTTTTTAGATCAATGGGGTACGTGATGTAACATGTGTGAATGTGTAGCTGATGCATTTGGCGGGGCCTAGAGAGGTATGTGTGTGTATTACATATTCGAGAGAGTCATGGATAGAGGGGCCGATGGGGGGGGCGTGGGAGAGATAGCACGAGAAATGAGAGTGGTCTAGAGAGAGAGACGAATATGATGTCACGACAAGAGATTCCATTCCCTTGAGTGTGTATATGCAAGGGGGAGGGAATAGAGGCACCAGGAAAATTTTCTGTGTGTGCGGTGTTTGTGTTGGTATGTGTGGGTGTGAGAAGAGGGTGTATCACCATGTGAGGTCTGGTGGGTCGAGGTGAGGCCCTTCGTTCTGTTTCGTCCTGCGCCACATTGGTCGGCACGTGACGCATTTAGGAAGACCCATGGATGACTAGTCGTACAAGACAAAGATAGCAGAATTGTGAAGGACTCTGTGTCCACTGACAAAGCCGGCTAGGATTTGCAACCCTAGGTTCTCGGACTAAGGTAACCCCTTTATCTCTGATATTACTATTCATCCAACCTAACTTTAAGGGGCATCCTATAGAATGCTCTGCTAGAATCATACTCGTCGATTAGGAAGAGAGGTGTGAGACAATGCGTGAGAGACAGGCGTAAAGATAATGTGTGTACATGAGACACGTAGGCAGGTCCATGTATATAGAAAGGGTCGATGAGGATTGTGCGTGTGTATGTTTGCGAGAGGAAGAGTGCTTGTGATAAAGGTTAGTGAAAACAGTTGTAAATGGTTACGAGAGGGAGGGATGGTTATATCTAGAGCATGTGTGCGAGAAAGACACCTCGGGAGAAAGTGTGTGAGCATGTGTGGGAGACCACCGATGGAGAGTGAAACTCCACGTAAAAGACTGCTCTACACATTGGTTAAAGATATAAATTGTATCCAAATATTAGGATGGGATCATGATATTTGCAATTCGCGTAAGGAGCGGTCATTGATCCATCAGACATCTAGATTCTATCAAGTTTGAGCATGTCTATGTTATTATTCGACACAATTGATCCACATAGTTAGTATTTTGAACTCCAGACAATGCATCGCTTTAGCAATCGAATATAAACGTGAGTATAGTTCATGTTGTGTGTGTAAAGCACATTATACATACGAAAGTTACACATGGGAATAGGAAGAAAAGAAGAAGAAGAAGAAGAAGAAGAAGAAGAAGAAGAAGAAGAAGAAGAAGAAGAAGAAGAAGAAGAAGAAGAAGAAGAAGAAGAAGAAGAAGAAGGAGAAGAAGAAGAAGAAGAAGAAGAAGGAGAAGAAGAAGAAGAAGAAAAAGAAGGAGAAGAAAAGAAGAAGAAAAAGAAGTAGAAGAAAATAAGAAGAACTTCTTCTTCTTCTTCTAGTCTTCTTCTTCTTCTTCTTCTTCTAGTTTTCTTCTTCTTCTTCTCCGACATGAAGTTAGCTCTAAGTTATATCTCACAATATGCTTAGTTAGGTAAAAATGGCATAATTAGCTAGGTAAGCTCAAAAATGGCATTTTTCTTCTTATGTAGCCTATTTAGTCTATTTATGACATAATTTAGCCTATTTAGTCCACAAATGACATAATAAGATGAAGAAAATCCAGGAAGAGGAAGAAAAGAAGGAATAGGAAGAAAAGAAGAAGAAGAAAAAGAATCTTCTTCTTCTTCTTCTAGTTTTCTTCTTCTTCTCCAAAATGAAGTTAGCTCTAAGTTATATAAAAATGGCATAATATGCTTAGTTCATTCAAAAATGGCACAATTAGCTTGGTTAGCTCCATTTTACCTAAGTATGCTTACTTCTTCTTCTTCTTCTTCTTCATTTTCTTCTTCTTCTTCTGATTCTAGCTAGTCTTCTTCTTTTCTAACTTTCTTGTTTCCATTTTGCAGATTTAATTCACTATATGGAAGCTTGCATGGATGGAGTGCTTGTTTCCCTTATCTTTTTTCGTTTGTATTGATGAAAAACATGGAACTTGTTATATGGATGCATGGAACAATGTGTTGGATGAACATTGTGATATGTAATATGTATATATGGATGGAACTATGTTTATTATGTATATATGTATGTTGTGATGGAGATAGATATGTATATGTATATCTGTGTGTTGGATACATCATATATGTGTATCTGTGTGTGCCTATGGACAAAATATATATATGTAGATCTGTGTGTGAATTCTTGTGAAATTAAATGGATTCAAACAACAATAGGGGATATATAAGCTCTTTGTTGTCTGCTAGCGGACCGCAAAGCTATTTGCCTTCTGCTAGCGGACAGCAAAGCTATTTGTCGTCTGCTCACAGTCGGCAAAGAGGACATGTGGCAGCTACGTGTGAAACCTAGAAACACTGGCTGCCTATTTGGTCACTTTGTCGTCCACTAGCGGACGGCAAAGATTCAAATCACTTTGCATCTGCCAGCAGACGGCATAGCTGGCCACGTGGCAGCTTCGCAGTACTACCTAGCTGAGCTCTTTTCCGTTCGCCAGCAGACGGCAAAGTGATTTGAATCTTTGTCGTCCGCTGGCGGACGGCAAAGAGCGCCGTTAACCCCTAACGGCTCTCATGCCACCGCACTGCCGTCCGTTCTCTTTGCTGTCTGCTAGCATCAGATGGTGGACGGCACAATCCTTTGTCGTCCGTTTCTGAAAAGCGGACAACCAAGAAGGCCTTTGTTGGCACCCTTTCGTCCGGACATTTTGCCGTCTGCTGGCGGACGGCAAAGAGGTTTGCCGTCCGTGAACCATGCCTTTGCCGTCCGCCATGGCGGACGGAAAAGAAGCTGATTCCAGTAGTGAAGGTGCTGAAAGAAGCGCATGACACCCCTCTCTCTATTCATCCAGGAAGTATCAAGATGTACTTAGACATTCGTCAGAAGTATTGGTGGCCCAAGATGAAGAAAGACATTGCTCGATATATTGAAGAATGTGACGTTTGTCGTTGCATCAAAGCAGAACATCAAAAACTGGCTGGACTTCTACAACCGCTTCCGATTCCTGAATGGAAGTGGGATAAGATCCAAATGGACTTCGTCACTGGCCTTCCCATGTCTCAGAAAGGTAGCGATGCTATCTTCGTCGTTATCGACCAATTCTCGAAGGTTGCTCACTTTCTGCTAGTCAATTAGCAAACTTGTATATCTCCCAAATTATGTCACTCCACGGCATTCTGAAGGAGATCAGTTCAGACCGTGGCAGTATATTCACTTCAAAGTTCTGGGATAGTTTCCAAGAGGCAATGGGAACTCATATTACCTGGAGCACTGCTTATCATCCCCAATCCCAAGGCCAAGTCGAGCGAGTCAATCAAATTCTTGAAGACATGCTTCGGGCTTATGTTATTTCTTTCGGCAAGATGTGGGAAGAATATCTCCCTTATGCGGAGTTCTCTTATAACAACAGCTATCAAGCCAGCTTGAAGATGGCACCCTTCGAAGTGCTTTATGGACGTAAGTGCCGAACCCCTCTGAATTGGTCAGAAACTAGGGAACGGCTGCTCATTGGTCCAGACATTATTCAACAAGCTGAAGAGCAGGTTAGCATTGTACGGGATAATCTCAAGGCGGCCCAGTCCTGCTAGAAGAGCGACTATGGCCGGAAACACTGGGGTTCAACTTATCAACCTGGTGAACAAGCTTATCTGTGTGTCACTCCTTTGAGAGGCACTCATCGGTTCGGATTCAAGGGCAAGCTAGCTCCGCGCTACATTGGTCCCTTCCGCATCCTCGCCCGTCGTGGACTGGGGGCTTATCAATTGGAGTTGCCACCTTAGTTCTCTCACGTCCATGATGTCTTCCACGTGTCGCAACTTCATCGATGCTTCAAGGATCCGGAATGTGAAGTGGATCCGGAATTGATTGAAGGTCAAGATGATCTCACATACAAAGAGCATCCTATCTGCATTCTTGAAGAAGCTGAACGTCGAACCCGCTAGAAGGTTACCAAGTTCCTCAAGGTGCAATGGTCGAATCATACTAAAGATGAAGCCACTTGGGAACGCGAAGATAACCTCCGGGCTGAATACCATGACCTGCTCCCTTCTACCTCTTAATTCTCGGGACAAGAATTTCTTTTACAGGAGGAGAGTTGTAACACCCCGGTGTAATGATACAAAGTAATCCCGGGGGTTAAGTTAATCATTTTGCTAAACAAGTGTTTGATCATCCTTGGTTCTCTCTCATTTCAAATTCGAGTTGAATTCAATTTCAAATTCTGAGCGAAATTCAAAATTGCTCAAACATGAAAACTAAAATGTTCATCATGTGCCAAATATTCATAAATATTATTGGAGAAGGAACCTGTCGGGGAGAACTAATCCACGAAAACCTATGGGGCCGGCGGACCGGGCCCCTTTCGGTTCGGCGGGGGGCGGAGGTCGCACGAAGAGCAGATTGAGGCGAGGCACACGAGCAATTTACCCAGCTTCGGAGCTCTCCGGAGAGATAACACTCCTACTGCTGCTTGTCTGGTTGTATTATCTGGTGTTCTTGCTCTCGAGCGAGAGATTGTGATGTTTTCTGGGCTACGAATGGATCGAAGCAAACTGTCTGAGGCTCCGAACCGAACCCCCCCTACGTTGCGCATGGGCCTTCTTTTATACGCTAAAGGGGTCACAGACAGGTGGCAACGCAGAGGAGGGTAAAAACGTAAAAAGCGAGGTAGTTGATACAGTTGCTTGTACAGTGCACCCTACCTAACCCTGACGGCAGGGGACAAGGGCATTAAATGCCCATCTGAGTCGCCCGAACAGTGCAGAAAAGGACCGTTAGGGGCGCCACCGTTCGCCACGATGGCGATCTTGTCAGCTTCGCATGCCACTGCGCACCGCTGGCTGCACAGCCTCCCGCCACGCACGCCCGGAGAGGCCCCCAGAGAGACACGTTGGTGGATGCGCTGGAGCGTGGACGCAGAGTGGCCGCCTGCCGCGGCAAGCGCCTTGCCGCTGTTGTTATCTTGTCGGGTCCGGAAGCTTGTCGCTCACCGGGCCTCGAGGTACCTTGGTTGGTCTTCCCGGCAAGCTCCTCTTGCCGGGGCCTTGTTGCCTTGCCGGAGCGCGTGGCGCGTCGCGGCAAGTTCCTTGGAGCGCCTTGGTTGGCCTTCCCGGCAAGCTCCTCTTGCCGGGGTCTTGTCTCCTTAGCTTAAATACTTTGTTCTTCGATGGCTCCAAGGGGACCTTGGGGGATCTTGGCGATCACCCGGCAAGCCTTTGCCGCGGGGTGCTACAACTGCCCGTGCACAAGTTCAGGGTACTAGGGTACCCCTAATCTAGTACACCGATAGGAGCCCCCGGGCCTGGGCCAGACACGGTGCCGAGCGCTGTTGGGCCAGGCCCAAGACAGGGCACGGGCACACGCGGGCTGGGCCACGCCAAATCTTGTTCCGTATCCACCGCGCTCTCCCATAACGGCACGCGTTGAATGCGGCATCGTGGGAGAGATCGTGGGTGGTTGTTTATTTGGAAGGCCGAAACGTCCGCCCCGTCCCTCTTTATAAGCAGAGGAAACAGAGGCAGTTCGTTCCTCCTCGCTGGTTGCTGCTACTCCTTCTTCACAAACTCCGCCGCTCCCCCCTTCTTCTCGAAGCCGAGAGAGCAGCGCTCCGCCCCCCATTGCCACCAGCATCACCACGCCTTCGACCTTCCCCACCACCTCCGCCATGGCCCCGAAAGCCGACAAGGGAAAGGGCGTGAAGTCGGCCGAGGCGCAGCGGCTCGCGGCGCTGCGGAAGGAGCGGGCGATCTTCACCCCCCAGCTCGGCGTGCAGGAGCTGAGGGAGTACTTCTACCTCTTTTGGGCGACGGAGACGCGTGCGCATCCGCGCACGACGGTACTCCCGGCCGCTGCCTCGGAGTCGGCTCCAAATGGGTATCCGTTCTTCCCGCTATTCTTCTATTGTGGGCTCTGCCCGCCCTTCTCGGAGTTCTTCTGTGATATTATGAACACATATGGCTTCCGCCTCCTTGACTTCACCCCCAATGCTGTCCTGACCATGGCAGTTTTCGCACACTTGTGCGAAAACTTTGTCGGAGTCCACCCTAGTGTAGCCCTTTTCCGCCATTACTTCATGCCTCGGGTAGAGAGAGGAGAGACGCTTGCCGGAGGGATTGCTTGGATCTCGAGAGTCGGCAAGAAGGATGCGTACTTGGAGGGTGAGCTCCGCAGGAAGTGGGAGGAGTGGAGAGCGGAGTGGTGTTGGATCGTCGAGGAGGATCCGCAGCCCTTCACCGCCGTGCGCCAAACTCCAATAGTGCGCGGCAATGACTGGAGCAACGTGGCCCCGGAAGATGAGAGGCTAAAGATCGCCATCACTAGGATTCTTCGCCTCAGGCTTGCCGGGCTCACCGTAGGTGCTGCCGGGGCAGATTTCCTCCGCCGTCGCATTGCCCCCTGCAAGAGAGGGGGAGGCCCGCCTGGGAATTTAAGAATTCGGCGGACATCATGAGGCTGCGGCCGGGCCTCAACTACAACTTCACCGTCTTGGAGTTGGATGCAATGCTCTTGGAATTATGCAAACGCGACCCCCAGCACCCATTCACACTGCCGAGGGGCGTAGTTCCTTTGTGCAATAACTCTTCGCTTGGCCGGATCCGCGCCATGATGCCGTTGTGCGATTCACACAGCATCGTCCCAACTTGGCAAGAGCCTGCGGATGACGTTGTGCGATCGTTCTTCGACACCTTGGAGGACGTGCCGGTTCGCGCTGACGAGCAGAAGAGCCTCACCCGTGACACCACCGATGAGGAGCTGCAGCTCATCGCTACTAGGGCGGAAGAGGCTGCGGCCGCAGCTGCTGCGGGTGTGTTTGGGTTTACTGTGGAGGAGGCAGAGGCTGCAGAGGCGGCAAACCTTGCCGAACGCGCGGAGTTCATGGGCGAGGAGGAGCCTGCCGGTTCCGAAGCCGAGTCGAGCGAGGCCGGCGAGGAGGAGGCTGAGCCTTCAGAGAACTTGCCGCAGGCGGAGCCCCCGGCCCCGCCAAGGAGGCGCCTTCGCAGGGCCGGGGACGCATCGGGGCGGCAGCCAGCTTCGCAGCCACCGAGCCGTGCGACGCGCTCCACCGCGGCAAGCAACGTTGCCGTGGGAGCGCCTCACACAACAGCGGCAACTGGAGCGGGATCTTCCTGGGCCACTGCCACTGCCCCTGCCAAGCGGGCAAGGGATCCTACTCCTCCACCCCGCCGCACCGGAGGAGGGCCGGACTTCGATCTTTCCGCGCTCAGCTCCGACGAGGAGGAAGAAGAGTGATTTACTTTGGTGCTCTTATGATCCTTCAATCTTGCCGTTTATATCTTGCATTTGACTTGCTCCAATCTGGACTCCTTTCTTTTCAGAACACTGGCCCAGAGAGCGGCGAAGAGGGCCAAGGCCGCAGTGATCGTCATCGAGGATGACCCCATCGTGTCAGCAGGAGGTGGGCCTGAGACCACCTTGACGGACCCGGCAATCATCCCTCCGAGCAGCCCCCAGCGCAGCCCCTAGCGTAAGTTCATAGTTTAGCCTTCTGCTGCCGGGCGCGCTTGAGTGCTTTTTCCTTTGTTGATATCTTGCTTGTTGACTTGTGCAGGAGCAGAGCAGCCTCATCAGGAGCGCCCGGAGGCCGGTCCCGAAGTGCCACCTGCTTCGACTGCGCCGCCAAGGGAGGAGTCCCAAGGGAGCGCTCTCCGGCAAGGGGGGACTCTCCGTCAAGGGACGACACTGCTGATCCTGCGGCGACCGAGGCCGCAATTGAAGATCTTGGCGCAGGTAATCCACTTGCCCAGAAACTTTCCCTTGGGTTCTGCTTCTTCCGTTTTTCCCTTCTTGGATTTTTGATTGATTTTCCTCCCTTCTTCGTTCTTCAGACCCATCCACGGCTGAGCCAATGGAGACAGAGGGCGCCGGCGAAGAAGGTGCCGATGCTAATGAGACCGCCGGCGAGGAGGCCGCCGGGGCTGCTGCTGCGGAAGCCGGCGAGGGGTCGGGCGATCGCACTGACGACCCTGAGGCCGCAGGAATGCCGGGCGCTGCACCGACCGCCGAACCCTCTGCCGCTTCTGCGGAGCCGGGCTCCGAGGAGCCCCAGCCTGGCGCCTACTTGCAGGCCGGCGACAATATCTTCATCAAGCTGCCCTGGGCGTCGAGCTCCAGGGCGCCGGTCGAGGGGGAGAATTTTGACGGGGAGGTGCTCGCCTCTGCTGGACTGTCATTGGTCGACGCGCTCGGCAGCAGCAGCGGCGAGCCTGAGGAGGAGCACCTGCTGCGGAAGCTGCTGTCACTCTACTGCACCCGGCAAGCCAAGCTGGCTTCTCGGGAAGCGCTTGTCGCGAAGGCGGGAGTTGACATGGAAAAGCGCGCGGAGGAGCTCCGAGGCCAAAATCAGGAAGCTCTCCGGTCCCTGGCGCAGGAGCGGGAGCGAGTCGACGAGGAGCGCACGGCCTTTCTTCTTGAGAAGGCCGAGGCTGAGGAGGAACAAAGGCTTGCTGCCGAGAAGCAGTCCGCGCGGGAAGGTGAACTAGTGCAGCGGAAGGCCCACCTCGACAGCTACGAGGAAGAGCTTGCTGAGCGCGAGCGAGCACTTGGCGGGGCGCTCAAGGAGGCCAAGGACGCCGCGGCAACTGCAGAGGCCGCCAAGAAAGAGCTAGAGGAGAAGGTGACGCAGCTGGAGGCCGACATTGGGAAGAGCGGCGAGGAGCTTGTCGCGCTCAAGCGTGAGCGCGAGAAGGATGCTGCCGCCCACGGTGAGCTGCAAGGCCTTCTCGCTGAGAGGGGCAAGGATCTCAGTGCCGCCAAAGATTCCAAAGCAGACCTGGAGCTGAAGCTGGCGACGCTGACGCAGACGCTGGAGGCCGCCAAGGAGCGGGAGAAGACCTTGGCGGAGAAGGTCAAGGCTGACGCGGCGCTGCTAGAGAGCATTGCAGTTACCCAGAACTCGTTCAGAGACACAGTGGAGCACTGGACCGAGGGTCTGGTGAACACTGCCGCCGTCATCAACGAGGAGCTGGCGCAGCTGGGGATGGAGGACTTTGGGTATCCTTCCGACGAGAGTCTTCAACCCAGCGCCAAGCTCAGCCTGTTCTTCAAGGGCGTGGTGACGGCACTCCAGCGGCTCCGGGAGAGGATCCCGAAGCAGCTGGCCGACGAGTCGCGCAAAATCTGCGCCGGGGTTCTCCAGAAGGTGCTGATGAAGGTAGCCTTCCGCAATCCAGGCCTCAGCTTCACCAACGTCCTCAAGTCCTTGCCGCCTGACGCCGATCTGGATGCACTCAAGGCCCTTGTCGCACCCATTGTGGACAAGGTGAGCGAGATCAAGAGAGTCGAGGGCGGACGCGTAGATTAGGCCGCCCACTTCTTCTTTTCCCTTGTCGCTGCTAATCATGTTATGAAAACAGTCTGTTAGAGCTGCGACAAGTTATCTTTGTAATATAACTTTATTTCTGTCTATCAATTGCTATGTTATTTCCTTTACTAGATTCCTTCCTTTGTATGTTTTTACCCTACGCTTATAGGGAACTTGTCGGCGCAGGCGCCCGAGCCGCGAGCGCTGTGTGCGGAACTTCAGCAGCCTGCTGGCGGTGCTACTTCCGACAAGAAACCTTGTCGCGACTAGATGCAGCACGCTTAAGCTGTTGAGCGGACTCGAAACAAAGTAAGGGCACAACTAGCCATGAGTTGGTTCCTCCGCGCACAGGTTTTCCATACAAAGCAGGGTCGTTCGAGGAAGATAACTCAAAAAATTAAAAAAGTGATTGCTCAAACTTTGGCAACTTAGCTTTTCTGTCATTTGCTTCCCGGTAAGGCAAGTCTTTGCTTGAACGACGCCTGGCCCATACCACAATATTCTCCTTCCCCCCCGGCAAACTTGTGTGCGAGAGAACCTTCTTTTCCTTTAAAAGAAAAAGAAAGAAGAGAAAATAATAATATGGAGCTCTTCGGCTCGTTACTGCTTACCGGATGTAGGTGCTGCACAAAGTGTCAGATAATTGCATGCAAGAAAGGAACTAATGCATGAAATGGACAAGCTGTGCGGAGCACATGGGGTTTTACTTATGCACGGGATCTGCGCCCGGCTTTGTACAAAGGATTACATGCAACAGCGGCAAGACTTGTACAAAAGGTGGTTGCCGGAACGGGTTCCGGCAACCGCGCCTTATGGGAAAAAGTTACGAAGATGTTCTATGTTCCAGGAGTTGCTCACCGGAAGGCCATCTTCGGTCTCAAGGCGGACAGCGCCAGGCCTTGTGACTCGTCTCACCCGATAAGGGCCTTCCCACTTCGGCGTCAACTTGTTGGAATTCTTGGCGGACTAAACGCGCCGAAGAACAAGGTCGCCTTCCTCGAAGCTTCTGGCTTTAACTTTGCGGCTATGATAGCGGCGCAAAGCTTGCTGGTATCGAGCAGCTCGTACAGCAGCCTGAAGACGATCTTCCTCAAGGAGCAGCGCGTCGTCTTGCCGTAGCTGTTCTTGCTCAAGCTCATCATAAGCGAGCACTCGAGGTGATCCGTATACGACTTCCATGGGGAGAACTGCCTCTGCTCCATAGACTAGAGCGAAAGGTGTCTGGCCAGTGGCTCGATTTGGCGTCGTTCTGATCGACCAAAGAACCACCGGCAGCTCCTCGATCCAGTTCCTTCCGCAACTGTGCAGCCTGTCGAAAGTTCTGGTCTTGAGCCCGCGCAGCACTTCAGCATTTGCCCTCTCTGCTTGACCGTTGCTTCTCGGATGAGCAACAGAAGCGAAGCAGACCTTGGCGCCAAGGTCTTGGACGTACTGCATGAAGGTGCGGCTCGTAAATTGCGTGCCGTTGTCGGTGATGATCCTGTTAGGGATCCCGAAACGGCAAACAATCGACCTGAAGAACTTGACTGCTGACTGTGCTGTCACCTTCCTCACTGGCTGCACTTCCGGCCACTTTGTGAACTTGTCGATTGCGACGTACAAGTACTCAAAGCCCCCGACAGCTCGGGGGAAGGGGCCGAGGATATCGAGCCCCCAGACAGAAAATGGCCAGGATAAAGGGATCGTCCGGAGAGCTTGAGCTGGCTGGTGTATCTGTTTGGAGTGGAACTGGCACGCTTCACACTTTGTTACTTGTGCAGTTGCATCCTAGAGGGCTGTCGGCCAAAAGAAACCTTGCCGGAAAGCTTTGCCGGCAAGCGCTCTTGCGCCAATGTGGTGGCCACATATGCCTCCATGTATCTCCGCCAACAGCTTTTGTCCATCTTCCCAGCGAATACACTTCAATTTCACACCGTTGAGTCTTCTTCTGTACAGTATGCTATCGACAAACTGGTACATACTTGACTACCGGGCTACTCTTTCCGCTTCTTCTTGTTCTTCGGGAAGTTCTCCTGTCTGAAGGAAATGGACAATCTGCTGTGCCCATGCTGGAGCTTGTGGCTCGACAACAAGGACTAAAGGCACATCTGCTGCTGCAGGAACATCTGCTTCTACGGCAAGGACTTGCGGCCCTGCCGGAGCTTGATGTTCCCTGGCAAGCTTGCCGGAGCAAAACTTGTCGGGAGCGTCTGCTTCAACGGAACAAACCATTAGGCTTGCCGGAGCAGACTGCCCCTCAGCCTTCTTGGTGTTGATCTTGGGGACTTTCTTGGCGGCGGCTTCGGGGAGCTTTGCTGGAAAGTAGTCACCAGAAACCAACTTCCTCTTCTTGCTTTGTCCAGTTGATGGTGTTACGGATGGTTGAGTCAACTTAAGCACAAAGATCCCTGGTTCCACAGGTAACTTTAGTGCGGCGCACTTTGATAGGCCATCAACAATATCATTCTGAGCTCTTGGGATATGATCCATTTGTAGGCCGTCAAAGTGCTCTTCTAGCTTCCTCACTTCATCAACATACGCTTCCATCAATGGACTCTGGTAATTCTTGTTCACTTGTCGGACGACAAGCTGTGAGTCACCCCTGACAATGAGCTTCTTAATCCCAAGGTCTACTGCGATTCTGAGACTGGCAAGCAATCCTTCATACTCTGCAGTATTGTTGGTTGCTTGATCTTTGGGAAAGTGCATCTGGACTACATACTTGAGGTGCTCTCCGGTGGGTGCGACAAGCAGCACGCCTGCACCGGCGCCTTGCAGCGAGAAGGCACCATCAAAGTACATCAGCCACTCTTTGCTTGCCTCTTTGACGGGGATGCTCGTTTCTGGAATTTCTTCATCTGGGGTTGGCGTCCACTCTGCTATGAACTCTGCTAATGCTCTGCTTTGGATAGTTGAGGTGCTCTCAAACTTGAGGCCAAAGCTTGACAGTTCCAGCGCCCACTCGATAATCCTGCCCGTTGTTTCTGGATTTTGCAGTATCCTCTTCAGCAGAAAGCGAGTGACGACTGTGATCTCATGTGCTTGGAAGTAATGGCGCAGCTTTCTCGAGGCCATGAGGAGGCCGAAAAGCAACTTCTGCACACCAGAGTACCTTGATCTATCCCCCTGCAGAAGAGAACTGACAAAGTAAACTGGGCGCTGCACCATTCTCCTTGGCATCTTATCATGCTCCTGCGCAAACCCATGTTTGTCGGGACCAGAGCTTGTCGGCGAAGCCCCCTGCTTGTCGCTGGATGGATCTGCCATGGTTGCTGGCTCATCATCCGCCTCCCTCTCCGCCACTAACGCAGCACTAACCACTTGATTGGTTGCTGCTATATACAGCAGCAACTTCTCTTGCGGCTTAGGTGCGACAAGCGTCGGAGTGGAGGATAGGTATCTCTTCAAGTCCTGCAGCGCAGCCTCCGCTTCCGGAGTCCATTTCATTGGACCTGCCTTTTTCAAAATTTTGAAAAATGGCAGGGCGCGCTCAGCAGATCTAGAGATAAACCTGCTGAGAGCAGCCACGCAACCGGCAAGCCTTCGTACATCCTTGACGCGCTTTGGTGCTTCGATCTGCTCGATGGCTTTGATATTGTCGGGATTGGCTTCAATTCCCCGCTGAGACACGAAGAACCCGAGAAGCTTGCCGGAAGGGACTCCAAACACGCACTTCTCGGGGTTAAGCTTGAGGTTGATCTTGCGCAGGTTTGCAAATGTCTCGTCTAAATCTTGAATCAAGGTCGCTTTGTTCTTGCTCTTGACCACTATGTCATCCATGTAAGCTTCCACATTTCTGTGCATTTGCTGCTCAAAAGCATGGTGGACTACCCTTGCGAATGTTGAACCAGCATTCTTCAAACCGAAAGGCATCCGTACGAAGCAGTATGTGCCACACGGGGTGATAAATGTGGTTTTCTCTTCATCCTCTTCTGCCATGAAGATCTGATGGTATCCTAAGTATGCATCAAGAAATGAAAGCAAATCACATCCGGCTGTGGATTCAACAATCTGGACAATACGCGGCAAGGGAAATGGGTCCTTGGGACAAGCTTTATTAACATTAGTGAAGTCAATACAAAGTCTCCATTTCCCATTAGCTTTGCGCACAACAACAGGATTGGCCAACCACGTGGGATGGAGTACTCCTCTGACAAGGCCTGCTGCTTCCAACTTCTTGATTTCTTCTGCGATGAATTCTTGGCGCTCTACTGCCTGCTTCCTGACTCTCTGCTTGACGGGCCGCGCATGAGGACAGACGGCAAGGTGGTGCTCAATTACTTTCCTGGGAACACCGGGGATATCAGACGGTTGCCACGCAAACACGTCGACATTCGCCCGCAGGAAAGCAACGAGCGCGCTTTCCTATTTGGGGTCAAGAGTGGCGCTGATGGTGAAGGTACCACCAGTGCCATCCTCCTTGGCGGACACCTTCTTGGTCTCAGGTGGAGCTGCCATTGCTTTCTTACACTTGCCGGTGGAGCTCGATGGTGCGTCCTCGACGGTAGCGCAGCACTCCGAAGAGGTGCGCTTGCCGGAGTAGGCATCAGAGCTCTTACCGGACTTGGTCTTCTTCTTCTCCCCGGGAGCTTCAACGGCAAGTGTCCTGCGTTCTGCTGCGGCTGCTGCTTCCCGGTAGATCTTGTCGGCACAGATAAGAGCATCCTTCTTGTCGCCAGGGACAGAGATGACACTTATTGGGCCTGGCATTTTCAGTACGTTGTACGCATAGTGAGAGGCTGCCATGAACTTGGCGAGTGCCGGACGGCCAAGGATTCCATTGTAAGGTAATGGAATGTCGGCAACGTCAAACGTGACCCTCTCAGTCCTGAAGTTCAGCTCACTGCCAAATGTTACCGGCAATGTGATCTTTCCCTTTGGCTTGCTCCTTCCCGGGTTGATTCCTTGAAATGTGCCGGTCTCTTCGAGCTCGCTGTCAGGGATCTGGAGCTTCTGGAGCACCGCGGAGGAGATCAGGTTCAAGCCGGCCCCGCCGTCAACTAGCATCTTAGTGACCTTGAGGTTGTGAATTGTTGGTGAAACCAACATCGGCAAGCACCCGACCGCAGTTATGCGATCCGAGTGGTCCTCAATATCAAAGATGATAGGCGTGCTGGACCATTTCAGAGGCTTGCGTGACTCGACGGGTGGTTCTGCTGCATTAACTTCCCGCACCCACTGCTTGAGCTGGCGGTGCGAGGCATGCAGAGAAGCACCACCGTCAACGCACAGGACCTCTGTGGCTTTCTGGAACTCCTGCTCATCAGTCTCCTCATCATCCATATCTTCATCGTCGCCGTCATCTTCATCCTTGTCACGGCCACGAGGAGGTCTGTCTCCTTGCCGCTGCTTGGCCTTGCCGCGGAGTCCTCCTTGGCCGGGACGTTTCTTGCCGGATCCACCAGCTCCTTCCTGGGCCTTCTCCTTGTCGCGCCGCTCGTATTCAGCTTTCTGTTGCTCAACAAGCTGCTCGACTCTCTTACAGTTCTGAAGATCATGGCCCTTGGTGCGGTGAATCTTGCAATACTGCTTGTTGGTGCTATCCTGCTTGTCGGCGACTGCTGCCTCCGCGGCAACCTCCTTGCCGGAGTCACCAGCTTTGGCTTCCTTGGCGCCGCCACCGTTGCCGGACTGCTCAACAACTAGCACTTCTTTGCCTTTCCTCCTTCTGTTGTTCCACCGCCGGTTTTTCCTTGTCGGGGCAGCATCTTCGCTGTCAGATCCTCCCGCTCCTATATTTTCTCCGGGGAGTCTCCTCCCTTCCTCAGCACGCGCACACTTGTCGGCCAGTGCATATAACTCACTGACATCCCTGATCTTGCACATCGCCATTTCCTCCCGCATCCTGCGGTTCTGCATGTTCTGATGGAACGCGCTGATCACCGCGGCAGGGTGGACGTCTGGGATGTTGTGCTGCACACTACTGAATCTCTGAATGTACTTGTGCAGGGGCTCTCCTTCCTTCTGGGCGAGTAGATGAAGATCACTCTCCTGGCCATGAGGCTTGTGTCCGCCCGTAAAGGCGCCGACAAACTGATGGCACAGATCAGCCCAAGAGGATATGGAGTTGTCCGTCAAGTGCATGAGCCAGGATCTGACGTTGGGCTTGAGCACCAGCGGGAAGTAGTTGGCAAGGATCTTGTCATCTCGTCCCCCGGCAGCTTGCACCGCAATGGTGTAGATGCTGAGGAACTCTGACGGATGCGTCTTGCCGTCGTACTTCTCCGGTACGTCTGGCTTGAAGTTCTTTGTACTGGGCCACTGGACTTGCCGCAGCTCACGAGTGAACACAGGACAACCTACCGCGTACGGCAGATCGCCTAGTTCCCCTGGCGCATGCATGTCAACAGAGGGCCCAGCGCGCTTGTCGGATTGACGTCGCGCTTCTCTTCGGCGCTCGATGCGGGTTCGAGCGTCTTCTTGTTGTCGATCATGAAGAACTTGGCGCTGATCGCGACGAGCTCGTGGATCCGACGATGCAGTGGAGTCGCTGTCGAGGTGGATCCGGCAAGTCGGTGATCTTGGCCTTTGGGGCGACGATTGCATGGTAGTTGCACCTCCGCCCGTTTCGTCTCCACCGGCTCGTGTCCGGCGGTCCTGTCGCGACGGCGACGCGCTCGGCCGCCGTGGAGTGTCGCCGTTGGCGTAGCTGATGAGACTCTGGATGGTGGCCCTCCATTCGTCGATCTTGTCCGACGTTGGAGGGTAATCTAGGAGAAGTTTGTCAGGACCCCGACTCAATGCCACATCGATCTAGCATGTAACACCTCATATCACTTTGCGGCCTCACGCACGGTATTCCCACGGGTGTCGCCTTACCTTTGCCCGGGACCGTTTGCGCCTTTTGGCACACGTATATGACAGTGTCGCTAGCATCCATATGATAAGGAGCCCGGGCTGACATGGCTAGTCGTAAACCCAAAGTGGCACAGACTTACAGGGACAGGCATTCATGACCCAGCATCGAACGTGTCGGTCATCAGCGAGTGAATCCAGGCTGTAGCACTGGGCTAGCAGGACTCCGGTGAACCGGGCTGTAGCGGGCTAACAGGACTCCGATATTCATCGCGTGACATTTCCCCGAAGGGACAGACACAGGAACGAAGAAGGACACATGCCGGCCAGCCTAAGTGTTCCGGAGCAGTAGCAAGCTACCATGGCTCAATGGAAACACTAGGAGACATTTGCCGGTAAGAGAGGCTACTAAGGATAAACAACTAGATAGCCAGATCCCACACATATCAAGCATTTCAATAACATACACACAATATGCTCGATATGTGCAAATACAACATGGCATCACAACATGACTCTACGACTCAAGTAATTTATTCAATAGGCTCCGAGGAGCGAGATATTACAAACATGGTCTCATGACCCAACACTCAGAGCATACAAGTCAAGCACAAGCGGAAGCTATCATGTCTGGGTACAGACATCTATAAGTGAAAAAGGCTGAGAAGCCTGACTATCTACCAGATCCTGCCGAGGGCACAAGATCGTAGCTGAGGTAACAAGCTAAACGTCGAAGTCCACGCGGAACTACTAGTGAGACCGAAGTCTCTCTGCAAAAACATAAAATAGGCAAACGTGAGTACAAATGTACCCAGCAAGACTTACATCAGAACTAACTACATATGCATCATTATCAACAAAGGGGATGGTGGGGTTTAACTGCAGCAAGCCAGCTTTGACTCGGTGGCTATCCTAAACTACGACTGCAATGTAACTCTTTTGAGGTGGCGCACACGAGTCCACATATTCACCATATCAATACACCACTATGGAACCGCTCCCGTCTCCCCACGAGAACGCCATCCATAGCACTCACGCTTATCTTGCGTATTTTAGAGTATCCACTTTCACTTGTCTATGAACTGATATAAGCAACCCAGAAGTCCTTTTCCGCGGACACGGCTATTCGAATAGATGATGTTAACCCTGCAGGGGTGTACTTCTTCACACACGCTCTCACCACTTACCGCCGTTTACACGACATGTACTCGGCAACCTTCAAGCGGAAGCCCAACGTGGGTGTCGGCCACGGCCTGCCTAAACACTCAAGTCTCTAGTCCAGGTTTATCGCCTATTCGGGTTCCATCCATGAGGAGATCCGGCCGGAGTTTCGCTCACAGCCCCAAACGATGTGTACAGGGTTCCGTGACACCAAACGGGCACCCGGTTTACCCGGCCATGTGCCTACCGCATCACAGCCCACCCCTACGGTCAGCGCTGCGCACGGCCTCCAGCATACTACAAACACCAGAAACTACTTGCAACTCCTGGACAGAGGACAAGGGTGATCAAGAAGCCGAGAGGGTCCATTGGTTTCGGGCCCAATGCGTGGTAGTAGCTGAATCATGGATCACAAACACAGAACTCAGTTCCTGAGGACGGCTGCAATGAGACAACCCACCATGTACTCCTACATGGCCTCTCACCGCTACCTTTACCAAATCGTGTTCACACACTTAGCTCACACACAGTAGGACATGTTCACACGCCTCTGATTCATCCCCGATGAATCAGACCTGACTCAACTCTAAGCAGTAGCAGGCATGACAAACAAACATGAATGAGTAGGCACAACAGGGCTCAAACAACTCCTACTCATGCTAGTGGGTTTCATCTATTTACTGTGGCAATGACAGGTCATGCAAAGGATAAAGGGGTTCAGCTACCGCAGCAGGTAACAGTTGAATCGCTGTTGTCCTAATGCATTAAAAGAGAGCAGGAGCGAGAGAGTGGGATTTTATCGGAATGAACAAGGGGGTTTTGCTTGCCTGGCACTTCTGAAGATATTATAGCTCTTCATCGGTGTCATCGATCTCATCGTCGAAACCACGTCTATCGAGAGGGGACAGTTACCGGCAAATAAAGAGGAACACAATCAATGCAATGCACCAAATATGATGCATGATAATGGCATGGCAATATGCTGTTGATTGAGCTAATGCAACTAAAACCAGAGTGTTTGATCTTATTTGAATCAAAGATTCAAATATAAGCCTAAGCTATGAACTCATATAAGTGCATTATCATGTTTCATCTAAACAGCAAGGTTAGGTTGCTCTAACATGCATGAAACCAGTACAGATGGATAGGTTGGATTTTTCTGATCATTTTCCATATATAATTTGTTTGATTTGGAGCTACGGTTGATTTTATATGATTTTTAGAAGTTTTGGCTATTTTCTGGAATTTTCTGATTATTTATAAAATAAACTAAATTCCAGAAAATGAATATTGCGTCGGCATGACCTCACCCTGACGTCATCAGGTCAACAGGGCGGTCCAGGTCAAACCTGACGTGTGGGGTCCACACGTCAGTGACACGGGTTAAACAGGGGTGTTTAGTTTAGCTTAATTAAAGATTAGGGCACTAGGGCCCACATGTCAGTGTCAGCAGGGGGTAATTAAATTAAAATAAACTAAACTAATTAACAGGGGGGCTGGCCCCACCTGTCATCGACCCAGGGGGGGTCAAACCCCTGGTCAGCAGGGCCTAACCCGCCGGCGGCTTGACGCCGGCGAGGCCGAGACGGCGGAGACCTTCGGGTTTCTTGCTCCGGCGTCCAAACGCCGCGCGGAGAGGCTCTGTGGGTTCCTAGCGCTCGTGCGCATCCGGAGAAGGCGACGGAAGGACGCGGGGTGGTCAGCGCTCGCCGGAGCGGGGCTTGCGGCGGCGGCCGGAGCTTCGGGTTCGAGCGAGGCGAGGCCACAGAGGACGGGAGGGATGGTTAAGGGGCTCGCCGAGCTCCTGAAGATGCTAGGAGCACGGTGCCGTGCTCGGTTTCGAGCCTTGCTGTCTGCAGTGACGGCGGCGACATCGCCGGCGGCGGGGAGCGCTCGGCTCCGGTGGTTGATGCGGCTGGGGGGCGAATTAGGCAACGAGGCATGGGGGAAACGATGCAGCGGCTCACCGCGGTTCTTCTGGTGCTGCTGGCGAGGAAGGGGAGGCACGGGGTCCGGCGAATCGACGGCGGGGATCACCGGCACCCGAGGTCGGAAACGGCGGCGTGGGAGATGCAGCAGAGCTTCTGGCGCCGCGTGACTCGATGGAGAGGACGACGACGTCGTGGCGGAGCTCGGGATCACGTCGGAGAGGTGGGGCAGTGGCTGTGGGTGCGGGGTTACGGCAGCGCGTCCATGGAGGCTTCGGCCATGGCGGGGAACGGGCGAGGAGAGGCGTAGGGGGGGCGAATGGGGTGTCGGCGAGGTCGGGGCGACGACCAGGAGACGATCCACGCGGCGCAACGGCGACCAGGGCGATGCAGAGAGGCTGGGTGGTACGTGGCGAGCTCGGGCGCGCCATGCTCACCTCCCTGCCTGCTCTGGCAAGGGGAAGCAGCTGGCTGGCACGGGCCAGCACAGTGCTGGGCCGGCCAGTGGGTTGCCAGGTAAGTGGCCAGGTAAAACTCTCTCTCTCTCTCTTTCTGTTTTAATTCTGTTTTCTATTTTGCAGGTTTGTTTTGAATTTGGTTTTGAAACCAATTCAATTTATTTTGCTTCTGACAATATTTTTAGGAGCTAAAAGAATTAAAACAATGCTCCACAAAAATATTTCAGAATTATTGGACCTATATTTATTTAACAGTAGATATAAGTCCAATTCAAATAGCTATTGATTTAATTCAAATACCCAAAATAAATGTTTCTGAGATACCGAAAATATTGGTTTGGATTTTACCTCTTGCCAATATTTCCAGAGGATAACAAGAACATTTTCTTGGACTTATTTGAAGCAATTTTTATCTTGATCATTTTTTTTAAAGGATTCTGAGGCTTTGAAAATTCCTCAATTCAAATTTCATTTGAATTTAAACATGATGCAGCAACCAAGCTAGTCCAAGGCCAGGGTAAAGCTAGGGATGTGACAACTCACCCCCACTAAACAAAAATCTCGTCCCGAGATTCAAGACGTGAGGTAAGAAGACAGAGGGGACACAAAACTAACACGATCTTCACAATCCAACTGTTTTTCTCAAGGATGTTGATTTGATCCTCATCTTTGTCTCGACGTCTTGCTTTGAGAACTCCAACCAACATGACAACGAGAAGAAAGGAAAACTCTAGAACAATCGGTCTTCGAGAAGACCGGACAACTCAGGATCAACTCATGGGATGAGACATAGCAGCCTCCCCCGAACTAGGACACGAAGCATACATCTAGAGGGATGGAGTGGAACAGATGACGAGGGTTCACTAGGTAGACAACAATTCCACACTTAAGAAGGTGGTGAGCGGTTGTCAACGTAGCGAGGAGTTAAGTTGCCATGATACCACAATGAGACACCTTAGGAACCGTGACTCGTAGATATATCCCCTTAAGTGGCAAAAAGAATTACCTTTGATTCAAAGATCATTGAAACTCTTTAGACCAGCCTAAGGCAAATCACAGCAATTGATTGGCGAGGGTCGGTAGAATGGCATACTCGGACTTGGATGATGTGGATTACCTTGTTGAAGACAATGTAATGGATGAATTTGCTTACCACCGGAAATGGAAGAGACCCATGGTAGAATGGCACATTGGCGGTGCAAGCTGGGAACAAAATGCAAATGATGGGAATGATTCTGGTAACTGGGGAAGAACCCATCAACAGAGAGTGAATTCACTGTTTGAAAAGATCATAGCATTGCCGAGGAAACTGAGAGCAAACCCAGTTAGTGCCGATGATAACACCTAGCGCTTGTGCGTGCTCTCAAGAACTTGAGCATTTCCATATTCATCAAGGTTTTACCAACATCCGTGTCAAGGATGCTGACAATACAACATACTACCATGATGAATAGCGATGGACGATGCAGATGCAAAGGAGGATAACACTTTCTCAGATTTCACCTTAGCGAGGCCAAGGAAATAAAATCTGGATGATCGACCGAGAGACATTTAGCACTCCGCTTCTAATGTTCTCCTTGACGTGCTGGTGTAACCCATTCATAGATATGGTTTGATAACTAGAGCATCAAGTAAAGGTTGGACTTCGGGAGCAATAGAATCCATAAGGAACAGTTACTGAGGTAAATCCTACGAAATCCCTATGGGGAGGTGGCCAACTTCATCAATCAAGATATTATAATAACAGGTCTTCCGGCTGGGTGTGTTGGCCACGACATCCACTTTACCGGTTATCGCGCGACCAATATTATAATTCTTGGGAAATATTCCAACCATCATATCTGCCTGAGATTCAGATCTGGTTGGTGTCAGGATATTCCAGACTCATCGAGTCTAGGAAGAAAAACGGAAGTTTGCAACACAAATCGACGAGATGACATTGCGGGATTCTTGGGAAATGAACTACGATAGCAAGCTCCAAAACATGAGCTGGTTCTGCTACACATGTGTGAACACGCTGCCTCAGACAAACATGATCACATGGTAGTCTTACAATAAAACACTACCGAGTTCTGGTTGGGAACCATCAGCGAGGATATCGAAGTTCTTTCATAAGTCCGGATTAGCTCTTATGAAGATACTCCTTCTCCTTGAACAAATCAGTCAGTGGCTTGGTGTGCTAGGATATACATATGGAATGAAGATGATCAGTCTAACAGACCATAGAATTCTTCGCACGTGCATGACCGACTTGGGATGATTCCAAAGGAGCAAAAACAAACTTTCTCGAATTCACGACGGCAGCTTACATCAAAATGCACGTGAATCAAAGGAAGTCACTCCTTTCATCAATCAAGTACTTCATGAGCTAGCATGAAGAAAATGCTTTCAAAAGTTTCCAACACTAACTTAATGTTCAACAACATCATGGAGGAGATAAGGATGTTGTCAATGGGCTCAACAGCAACTCATCGGAATTTCCATATCACT
>NC_041380.1:245778828-245804445 GCF_002162155.2 Triticum dicoccoides | reverse complement strand
GACAGCATAACGGCTGTAAATGCTCAGAAAAGATTTGAGACATTCACAAAAATGGTGGCATAACCACTCAGAAGCACAATATCAAGGTCTCGAGATCAATAATTAACATACAGAAGTACTAGGAACTGAAACGAGGCTTAAGTCCAACAATCTTATAAGTCCACTGATTAGTAACACGTGATCCTGATAGAAAGAAGAGATAGCCTAGTTCTTAATCCCCGTAGAAGAGAAGATGATGACTCAGATCAGAAGGCCATGAGGTATAAGGAGTAAAAAGTGCCTTACGTTCCATCCCACAATCAATTCCCTTATATAACTAAAGAATTTCTAGACTCAACTTCGACCAGTTTGGCTTGGTAATCCTACAGGCAGTCAAGCTCTGATACCAGCGCTGTCAGGACCCCGACTCAATGCCACATCGATCTAGCATGTAACACCTCATATCACTTTGCGGCCTCACGCACGGTATTCCCACGGGTGTCGCCTTACCTTTGCCCGGGACCGTTTGCGCCTTTTGGCACACGTATATGACAGTGTCGCTAGCATCCATATGATAAGGAGCCCGGGCTGACATGGCTAGTCGTAAACCCAAAGTGGCACAAACTTACAGGGACAGGCATTCATGACCCAGCATCGAACGTGTCGGTCATCAGCGAGTGAATCCAGGCTGTAGCACTGGGCTAGCAGGACTCCGGTGAACCGGGCTGTAGCGGGCTAACAGGACTCCGATATTCATCGCATGACATTTCCCCGAAGGGACAGACACAGGAACGAAGAAGGACACATGCCGGCCAGCCTAAGTGTTCCGGAGCAGTAGCAAGCTACCATGGCTCAATGGAAACACTAGGAGACATTTGCCGGTAAGAGAGGCTACTAAGGATAAACAACTAGATAGCCAGATCCCACACATATCAAGCATTTCAATAACATACACACAATATGCTCGATATGTGCAAATACAACATGGCATCACAACATGACTCTACGACTCAAGTAATTTATTCAATAGGCTCCGAGGAGCGAGATATTACAAACATGGTCTCATGACCCAACACTCAGAGCATACAAGTCAAGCACAAGCGGAAGCTATCATGTCTGGGTACAGACATCTATAAGTGAAAAAGGCTGAGAAGCCTGACTATCTACCAGATCCTGCCGAGGGCACAAGATCGTAGCTGAGGTAACAAGCTAAACGTCGAAGTCCACGCGGAACTACTAGTGAGACCGAAGTCTCTCTGCAAAAACATAAAATAGGCAAACGTGAGTACAAATGTACCCAGCAAGACTTACATCAGAACTAACTACATATGCATCATTATCAACAAAGGGGATGGTGGGGTTTAACTGCAGCAAGCCAGCTTTGACTCGGTGGCTATCCTAAACTACGACTGCAATGTAACTCTTTTGAGGTGGCGCACACGAGTCCACATATTCACCATATCAATACACCACTATGGAACCGCTCCCGTCTCCCCACGAGAACGCCATCCATAGCACTCACGCTTATCTTGCGTATTTTAGAGTATCCACTTTCACTTGTCTATGAACTGATATAAGCAACCCAGAAGTCCTTTTCCGCGGACACGGCTATTCGAATAGATGATGTTAACCCTGCAGGGGTGTACTTCTTCACACACGCTCTCACCACTTACCGCCGTTTACACGACATGTACTCGGCAACCTTCAAGCGGAAGCCCAACGTGGGTGTCGGCCACGGCCTGCCTAAACACTCAAGTCTCTAGTCCAGGTTTATCGCCTATTCGGGTTCCATCCATGAGGAGATCCGGCCGGAGTTTCGCTCACAGCCCCAAACGATGTGTACAGGGTTCCGTGACACCAAACGGGCGCCCGGTATACCCGGCCACGTGCCTACCGCATCACAGCCCACCCCTACGGTCAGCGCTGCGCACGGCCTCCAGCATACTACAAACACCAGAAACTACTTGCAACTCCTGGACAGAGGACAAGGGTGATCAAGAAGCCGAGAGGGTCCATTGGTTTCGGGCCCAATGCGTGGTAGTAGCTGAATCATGGATCACAAACACAGAACTCAGTTCCTGAGGACGGCTACAATGAGACAACCCACCATGTACTCCTACATGGCCTCTCACCGCTACCTTTACCAAATCGTGTTCACACACTTAGCTCACACACAGTAGGACAGGTTCACACGCCTCTGATTCATCCCCGATGAATCAGACCTGACTCAACTCTAAGCAATAGCAGGCATGACAAACAAACATGAATGAGTAGGCACATCAGGGCTCAAACAACTCCTACTCATGCTAGTGGGTTTCATCTATTTACTGTGGAATGACAGGTCATGCAGAGGATAAAGGGGTTCAGCTACCGCAGCAAGTAACAGATGAATCGGTGTTGTCCTAATGCAGTAAAAGAGAGCAGGAGCGAGAGAGTAGGATTGTATCGGAATGAACAAGGGGGTTTTGCTTGCCTGGCACTTTTGAAGATAACATTGAGTCTTCATCAGTGTCAACGATCACATCATCGGTATCACGTCTATCGAGAGGGGACAATACCGGCAACACAGAAGGGAACACAATCAATGCAATGCACAATATGATGCATGATCATGACATGGCAAAATGAATGTGTTTTGAGCCAATGCAACTAGCAACAGATTAAATGAAGTTGGTTTGAATACAAGATTCAAATTCAAACTCCATATGTGATTATTTAAATGCCCTTTATTTGATTTGTGCTAAACAGCAGCTATAAGTTGTTCTAACATGCATGAAAATGGTACAGATGGATTCCTTGCGTGCAGCAGCAATGGCGGACGGTGGCTTCGGTGCTCGTGGGGAACGGCGCTACGGCACGGAGGGAAGCATGCTGAGTTAGGGGAGAGGGTCAGTGACTCACGGCGATGACGAGGGGACGCTCGGCGAGGTCGGGGACGGTCCGGAGCCGGCGAATTTGACGAAGATGGCCGGCGGTCCCGAGGTTGAAGAAGGCATCGAGGGCGGTGTTGTGGCACGTCCGGGGCCTCGTGGCTCGTTGAGGAGGTAGAGGGAGGACCGGCGGAGCTTCCTGGGGCGTCGGTGGGTCGTGGGGTGGCCGGTAGCCACGGTGGCTCTCGTCGGTGGCGGCGGCTCCGTTCGGTCGCGGGAAGGGAAACAGAGGAGCGAGGGGGAGGGAGGTCCAGAGAGCGAGGGAGAAGTGAGAGGGGGTCGGGGCTGCGTGGCGTCGCGGGAGGGACCAGGGAAGGAGGAGGCAGCCAGGCAGGGAGGAGGTGGCCTCCTCGGCCGCGCGCGTGCGAGCACGCAGCTGCTCCCACTGGCAAGAGGAAGACGACAGGGGGGGAGTAGCGGTGGCGGGCTGGGCCGGCTGGGCCGGTTCTGGTGGGCTGCACGGGTGAGGCCAGGTAAGTCCTTCTCTCTCTCTCTCTCTTTTGTTTTAATTCTGTTTTCTATTTTGCAGGTTTGTTTTGAATTTGGTTTTGAAACCAATTCAATTTATTTTACTTCTGACAATATTTTTAGGAGCTAAAAGAATTAAAACAATGCTCCACAAAAATATTTCAGAATTATTGGACCTATATTTATTTAACAGTAGATATAAGTCCAATTCAAATAGCTATTGATTTAATTCAAATACCCAAAATAAATGTTTCTGAGATACCGAAAATATTGGTTTGGATTTTACCTCTTGCCAATATTTCCAGAGGATAACAAGAACATTTTCTTGGACTTATTTGAAGCAATTTTTATCTTGATCATTTTTTTTAAAGGATTCTGAGGCTTTGAAAATTCCTCAATTCAAATTTCATTTGAATTTAAACATGATGCAGCAACCAAGCTAGTCCAAGGCCAGGGTAAAGCTAGGGATGTGACAACTCACCCCCACTAAACAAAAATCTCGTCCCGAGATTCAAGACGTGAGGTAAGAAGACAGAGGGGACACAAAACTAACACGATCTTCACAATCCAACTGTTTTTCTCAAGGATGTTGATTTGATCCTCATCTTTGTCTCGACGTCTTGCTTTGAGAACTCCAACCAACATGACAACGAGAAGAAAGGAAAACTCTAGAACAATCGGTCTTCGAGAAGACCGGACAACTCAGGATCAACTCATGGGATGAGACATAGCAGCCTCCCCCGAACTAGGACACGAAGCATACATCTAGAGGGATGGAGTGGAACAGATGACGAGGGTTCACTAGGTAGACAACAATTCCACACTTAAGAAGGTGGTGAACGGTTGTCAACGTAGCGAGGAGTTAAGTTGCCATGATACCACAATGAGACACCTTAGGAACCGTGACTCGTAGATATATCCCCTTAAGTGGCAAAAAGAATTACCTTTGATTCAAAGATCATTGAAACTCTTTAGACCAGCCTAAGGCAAATCACAGCAATTGATTGGCGAGGGTCGGTAGAATGGCATACTCGGACTTGGATGATGTGGATTACCTTGTTGAAGACAATGTAATGGATGAATTTGCTTACCACCGGAAATGGAAGAGACCCATGGTAGAATGGCACATTGGCGGTGCAAGCTGGGAACAAAATGCAAATGATGGGAATGATTCTGGTAACTGGGGAAGAACCCATCAACAGAGAGTGAATTCACTGTTTGAAAAGATCATAGCATTGCCGAGGAAACTGAGAGCAAACCCAGTTAGTGCCGATGATAACACCTAGCGCTTGTGCGTGCTCTCAAGAACTTGAGCATTTCCATATTCATCAAGGTTTTACCAACATCCGTGTCAAGGATGCTGACAATACAACATACTACCATGATGAATAGCGATGGACGATGCAGATGCAAAGGAGGATAACACTTTCTCAGATTTCACCTTAGCGAGGCCAAGGAAATAAAATCTGGATGATCGACCGAGAGACATTTAGCACTCCGCTTCTAATGTTCTCCTTGACGTGCTGGTGTAACCCATTCATAAATATGGTTTGATAACTAGAGCATCAAGTAAAGGTTGGACTTCGGGAGCAATAGAATCCATAAGGAACAGTTACTGAGGTAAATCCTACGAAATCCCTATGGGGAGGTGGCCAACTTCATCAATCAAGATATTATAATAACAGGTCTTCCGGCTGGGTGTGTTGGCCACGACATCCACTTTACCGGTTATCGCGCGACCAATATTATAATTCTTGGGAAATATTCCAACCATCATATCTGCCTGAGATTCAGATCTGGTTGGTGTCAGGATATTCCAGACTCATCGAGTCTAGGAAGAAAAACGGAAGTTTGCAACACAAATCGACGAGATGACGTTGCGGGATTCTTGGGAAATGAACTACGATAGCAAGCTCCAAAACATGAGCTGGTTCTGCTACACATGTGTGAACACGCTGCCTCAGACAAACATGATCACATGGTAGTCTTACAATAAAACACTACCGAGTTCTGGTTGGGAACCATCAGCGAGGATATCGAAGTTCTTTCATAAGTCCGGATTAGCTCTTATGAAGATACTCCTTCTCCTTGAACAAATCAGTCAGTGGCTTGGTGTGCTAGGATATACATATGGAATGAAGATGATCAGTCTAACAGACCATAGAATTCTTCGCACGTGCATGACCGACTTGGGATGATTCCAAAGGAGCAAAAACAAACTTTCTCGAATTCACGACGGCAGCTTACATCAAAATGCACGTGAATCAAAGGAAGTCACTCCTTTCATCAATCAAGTACTTCATGAGCTAGCATGAAGAAAATGCTTTCAAAAGTTTCCAACACTAACTTAATGTTCAACAACATCATGGAGGAGATAAGGATGTTGTCAATGGGCTCAACAGCAACTCATCGGAATTTCCATATCACTAGACTTCCACCATCGTGTGAACACGGTGATAGCATTGGTCAGACCCAAAAGATATAATGGTGTATGCTCGAGGGAAACCCACGAGTAAGACAACATTACGAACATCGTTGGTTCTGACTTGATTTGACGATAGCCCACACTCAAATCAAAGGATTTATAAGACAATAGGTCCAGCAACTGATCACAGGGACCAATCGATGAAGATATCATCTTTCTCCAACACACACTACACAAGAATATTCCTTTGGAACAAACTAAGTTAGGCAGGCTTTTATCTTCCAATTCTCCAAGTTGTCGTTTAGCTTAACCAACTAGCTCAGGGATATCTAACACCGATTCTTGGAGAGAAGGTGGTTCACAAGAAACCAACTTGATCACGAGCTCAACATAGCGGTCAGGTGACAACCTGATAATACTTCCGAGAAGATCTTCGGAAATCACGAACCACCGATATGTTACTAAGCTCGAGAACAATCTTGCTTTTCAGGGCAAGATGATATGATCAAATGAGCGAGGACTTGACAAAATCCTAACTCATCAATCAAAGAGTGCACCAGGAAATAAGGACTAGGTAGCACGATCAATCTTAGAAGGATGATTCAGGAACCAACACGCTAAGAATGAAATTATTGTCCTTTAACTACCAAGCAACGAGGTTGCTGGGAGTATTGATTTCACACATCACAATTCATTTGTCGGTATTCCGGTTGCATCAACACGGAACCGAGGAATGAAAAAGGATGGCGAGAAGTATCACTATGTCAAGAATTCACAAAAGGTGGTGCAATTCTCATGAAATTCCTGTCATAAAGAAGGTAATACTTCCGGGTAGAGCAGACCAGAAGCTGGATTGTAACTTGATCTGCGGAACACAACTACTTTGACCCAATCCTAAATATGGATGAGGTACTGGAGTTTGTTTCTCCTATTCATTCTGAAATAGAATGGCTTGGCGGACCACAAGGGTAATAGGCATTGACGAACGAATGCACGCATACTCCTGACTATCAATTGATAGACGAGGGTCAGAAGACAACTAAAGAGGGACAACTCAAAGGAACATACGATTTTCTGAGTTGTGGATGCATGGTTTAGCATGTCGAACGAATTCCACATATTTCTTCCGGATAACCCATGCAGAGAGGTAGGACTGGCAGAGTCACGATTTATGAATGGAGAACTCCTCAAGACTAATCCTGTTGTGATATTTCAGTTCAACGAGGAACTTCTGCCATAAGTAGTTCATGGTATTTGGAAGAAGAAGATACCACGGACTTCAAGGACTATCGCAAAGGTTACTAATAACCTAAAGGAACGAGCAAAACTATCAACATGAAGCAAGTAGGGTGAATCTCGGGTTCAAAACCCAGGGATAGAATACCTACTACTAAATGGCATCACGGAATGCTTTCGATAATGACGGCCAGAGTCATCACACTGGAACATAAATCATGGCTAGACTACTAGATGATCCCCTAAGACACCTAGGGTCATAATAGTAACTCCAACATAATGTCAAGGCAATAGAATACCTCAACTCAACAATTAGTGTGATTGAGCTGGCATAAAGGAACATCGAAACCAGAGGGAAAGGATTTTGCAAATGCATCAGACTATTTAGAAACCTGGAATGACTCAGACAGCATAACGGCTGTAAATGCTCAGAAAAGATTTGAGACATTCACAAAAATGGTGGCATAACCACTCAGAAGCACAATATCAAGGTCTCGAGATCAATAATTAACATACAGAAGTACTAGGAACTGAAACGAGGCTTAAGTCCAACAATCTTATAAGTCCACTGATTAGTAACACGTGATCCTGATAGAAAGAAGAGATAGCCTAGTTCTTAATCCCCGTAGAAGAGAAGATGATGACTCAGATCAGAAGGCCATGAGGTATAAGGAGTAAAAAGTGCCTTACGTTCCATCCCACAATCAATTCCCTTATATAACTAAAGAATTTCTAGACTCAACTTCGACCAGTTTGGCTTGGTAATCCTACAGGCAGTCAAGCTCTGATACCAGCGCTGTCAGGACCCCGACTCAATGCCACATCGATCTAGCATGTAACACCTCATATCACTTTGCGGCCTCACGCACGGTATTCCCACGGGTGTCGCCTTACCTTTGCCCGGGACCGTTTGCGCCTTTTGGCACACGTATATGACAGTGTCGCTAGCATCCATATGATAAGGAGCCCGGGCTGACATGGCTAGTCGTAAACCCAAAGTGGCACAGACTTACAGGGACAGGCATTCATGACCCAGCATCGAACGTGTCGGTCATCAGCGAGTGAATCCAGGCTGTAGCACTGGGCTAGCAGGACTCCGGTGAACCGGGCTGTAGCGGGCTAACAGGACTCCGATATTCATCGCGTGACATTTCCCCGAAGGGACAGACACAGGAACGAAGAAGGACACATGCCGGCCAGCCTAAGTGTTCCGGAGCAGTAGCAAGCTACCATGGCTCAATGGAAACACTAGGAGACATTTGCCGGTAAGAGAGGCTACTAAGGATAAACAACTAGATAGCCAGATCCCACACATATCAAGCATTTCAATAACATACACACAATATGCTCGATATGTGCAAATACAACATGGCATCACAACATGACTCTACGACTCAAGTAATTTATTCAATAGGCTCCGAGGAGCGAGATATTACAAACATGGTCTCATGACCCAACACTCAGAGCATACAAGTCAAGCACAAGCGGAAGCTATCATGTCTGGGTACAGACATCTATAAGTGAAAAAGGCTGAGAAGCCTGACTATCTACCAGATCCTGCCGAGGGCACAAGATCGTAGCTGAGGTAACAAGCTAAACGTCGAAGTCCACGCGGAACTACTAGTGAGACCGAAGTCTCTCTGCAAAAACATAAAATAGGCAAACGTGAGTACAAATGTACCCAGCAAGACTTACATCAGAACTAACTACATATGCATCATTATCAACAAAGGGGATGGTGGGGTTTAACTGCAGCAAGCCAGCTTTGACTCGGTGGCTATCCTAAACTACGACTGCAATGTAACTCTTTTGAGGTGGCGCACACGAGTCCACATATTCACCATATCAATACACCACTATGGAACCGCTCCCGTCTCCCCACGAGAACGCCATCCATAGCACTCACGCTTATCTTGCGTATTTTAGAGTATCCACTTTCACTTGTCTATGAACTGATATAAGCAACCCAGAAGTCCTTTTCCGCGGACACGGCTATTCGAATAGATGATGTTAACCCTGCAGGGGTGTACTTCTTCACACACGCTCTCACCACTTACCGCCGTTTACACGACATGTACTCGGCAACCTTCAAGCGGAAGCCCAACGTGGGTGTCGGCCACGGCCTGCCTAAACACTCAAGTCTCTAGTCCAGGTTTATCGCCTATTCGGGTTCCATCCATGAGGAGATCCGGCCGGAGTTTCGCTCACAGCCCCAAACGATGTGTACAGGGTTCCGTGACACCAAACGGGCGCCCGGTTTACCCGGCCACGTGCCTACCGCATCACAGCCCACCCCTACGGTCAGCGCTGCACACGGCCTCCAGCATACTACAAACACCAGAAACTACTTGCAACTCCTGGACAGAGGACAAGGGTGATCAAGAAGCCGAGAGGGTCCATTGGTTTCGGGCCCAATGCGTGGTAGTAGCTGAATCATGGATCACAAACACAGAACTCAGTTCCTGAGGACGGCTGCAATGAGACAACCCACCATGTACTCCTACATGGCCTCTCACCGCTACCTTTACCAAATCGTGTTCACACACTTAGCTCACACACAGTAGGACATGTTCACACGCCTCTGATTCATCCCCGATGAATCAGACCTGACTCAACTCTAAGCAGTAGCAGGCATGACAAACAAACATGAATGAGTAGGCACAACAGGGCTCAAACAACTCCTACTCATGCTAGTGGGTTTCATCTATTTACTGTGGCAATGACAGGTCATGCAAAGGATAAAGGGGTTCAGCTACCGCAGCAGGTAACAGTTGAATCGCTGTTGTCCTAATGCATTAAAAGAGAGCAGGAGCGAGAGAGTGGGATTTTATCGGAATGAACAAGGGGGTTTTGCTTGCCTGGCACTTCTGAAGATATTATAGCTCTTCATCGGTGTCATCGATCTCATCGTCGAAACCACGTCTATCGAGAGGGGACAGTTACCGGCAAATAAAGAGGAACACAATCAATGCAATGCAACAAATATGATGCATGATAATGGCATGGCAATATGCTGTTGATTGAGCTAATGCAACTAAAACCAGAGTGGTTTGATCTTATTTGAATCAAAGATTCAAATATAAGCCTAAGCTATGAACTCATATAAGTGCATTATCATGTTTCATCTAAACAGCAAGGTTAGGTTGCTCTAACATGCATGAAACCAGTACAGATGGATAGGTTGGATTTTTCTGATCATTTTCCATATATAATTTGTTTGATTTGGAGCTACGGTTGATTTTATATGATTTTTAGAAGTTTTGGCTATTTTCTGGAATTTTCTGATTATTTATAAAATAAACTAAATTCCAGAAAATGAATATTGCGTCAGCATGACCTCACCCTGACGTCATCAGGTCAACAGGGCGGTCCAGGTCAAACCTGACGTGTGGGGTCCACACGTCAGTGACACGGGTTAAACAGGGGGGTTTAGTTTAGCTTAATTAAAGATTAGGGCACTAGGGCCCACATGTCAGTGTCAGCAGGGGGTAATTAAATTAAAATAAACTAAACTAATTAACAGGGGGGCTGGCCCCACCTGTCATCGACCCAGGAGGGTCAAACCCCTGGTCAGCAGGGCCTAACCCGCCGGCGGCTTGACGCCGGCGAGGACGAGACGGCGGAGACCTTCGGGTTTCTTGCTCCGGCGTCCAAACGCCGCGCGGAGAGGATCTGTGGGTTCCTAGCGCTCGTGCGCATCCGGAGAAGGCGACGGAAGGACGCGGGGTGGTCAGCGCTCGCCGGAGCGGGGCTTGCGGCGGCGGCCGGAGCTTCGGGTTCGAGCGGGGCGAGGCCACAGAGGACGGGAGGGATGGTTAAGGGGCTCGCCGAGCTCCTGAAGATGCTAGGAGCACGATGCCGTGCTCGGTTTCGAGCCTTGCTGTCTGCAGTGACGGCGGCGACATCGCCGGCGGCGGGGAGCGCTCGGCTCCGGTGGTTGATGCGGCTAGGGGGCGAATTAGGCAACGAGGCATGGGGGAAACGATGCAGCGGCTCACCGCGGTTCTTCTGGTGCTGCTGGCGAGGCAGGGGAGGCACGGGGTCCGGCGAATCGACGGCGGGGATCACCGGCACCCGAGGTCGGAAACGGCGGCGTGGGAGATGCAGCAGAGCTTCTGGCGCCGCGTGACTCGATGGAGAGGACGACGACATCGTGGCGGAGCTCGGGATCACGTCGGAGAGGTGGGGCAGTGGCTGTGGGTGCGGGGTTACGGCAGCGCGTCCATGGAGGCTTCGGCCATGGCGGGGAACGGGCGAGGAGAGGCGTAGGGGGGGCGAATGGGGTGTCGGCGAGGTCGGGGCGACGACCAGGACACGATCCACGCGGCGCAACGGCGACCAGGGCGATGCAGAGAGGCTGGGTGGTGCGTGGCGAGCTCGGGCGCGCCATGCTCACCTCCCTGCCTGCTCTGGCAAGGGGAAGCAGCTGGCTGGCATGGGCCAGCACAGTGCTGGGCCGGCCAGTGGGTTGCCAGGTAAGTGGCCAGGTAAAACTCTCTCTCTCTCTCTCTTTCTGTTTTAATTTTGTTTTCTATTTTGCAGGTTTGTTTTGAATTTGGTTTTGAAACCAATTCAATTTATTTTGCTTCTGACAATATTTTTAGGAGCTAAAAGAATTAAAACAATGCTCCACAAAAATATTTCAGAATTATTGGACCTATATTTATTTAACAGAAGATATAAGTCCAATTCAAATAGCTATTGATTTAATTCAAATACCCAAAATAAATGTTTCTGAGATACCGAAAATATTGGTTTGGATTTTACCTCTTGCCAATATTTCCAGAGGATAACAAGAACATTTTCTTGGACTTATTTGAAGCAATTTTTATCTTGATCATTTTTTTAAAGGATTCTGAGGCTTTGAAAATTCCTCAATTCAAATTTCATTTGAATTTAAACATGATGCAGCAACCAAGCTAGTCCAAGGCCAGGGTAAAGCTAGGGATGTGACAAAGTTGAGCTCGCGCCAAAGCTTCTGCTGGGGTGGTGGGTGGCAGTGGCGGACGGCGCGAGGAGCGGGACGTGCTCGAACTTCTAACTATGTTAGAAGGAGCAGTATCCCGTCCAGGCGACCGTGCCCCGCTCGTGCCAGCACGCTGGCGTGCATGCTGGTCTTGAGCGCCCCGAGATCCACCAGCTTGGTCTTGGGCTATCATGCGTATGGCACTGCTAGTGCCATGACGCTGTTGATCTTGTGCCTCCTGAGAGTGGCGTGGAACATATACAGTCGCCGAGGTTTGTGCAGCCTTGTTCTTAGACCTGGCGGCATCATAAGCTTCCTCGTCGACGTCCTTTCTTCCGCCGACGTCCATCCCACCACTCGTTTGCTCCAATGGTGGCGGAAGTGACGTGGATGGAGCGGCTGCCACCGAAGTCTTCTTCTTCGGTGGCATGTTGATGAAGGGAATGAAGATCTAGCTCGTGTGAACGCCGGATCTGGTTCACACAATCTCGACACCCCCTACCTGGCGCGCCAAAGATGTCGGGGAGAACTGATCCACGAACACCTATGGGGCCGGCGGACCGGGCCCCTTTCGGTTCGGCGGGGGGCGGAGGTCGCACGAAGAGCAGATCGAGGCGAGGCACACGAGCAATTTACCCAGCTTCGGAGCTCTCCGGAGAGATAACACTCCTACTGCTGCTTGTTTGGTTGTATTATCTAGTGTTCTTGCTCTCGAGCGAGAGATTGTGATGTTTTCTGGGCTACGAATGGATCGAAGCAAACTGTCTGAGGCTCCAAACCGAACCCCCCCTATGTTGCGCATGGGCCTCCTTTTATACGCTAAAGGGGTCACAGACAGGTGGCAACGTAGAGGAGGGTAAAAACGTAAAAAGCGAGGTAGTTGATACAGTTGCTTGTACATTGCACCCTACCTAACCCTGACGGCAGGGGACAAGGGCATTAAATGCCCGTCTGAGTCACCCGAACAGTGCAAAAAAGGACCGTTAGGGGCGCCATCGTTCGCCACGATGGCGATCTTGTCAGCTTCGCATGCCACTACGCACCGCTGGCTGCACAACCTCCCGCCATGCACGCCCGGAGAGGCCCCCAGAGCGACACGTTGGTGGACGCGCTGGAGCGTGGACGCAGAGTGGCCGCCTGCCGCGGCAAGCGCCTTGCCGCTGTTGTTATCTTGTCGGGTCCGGAAGCTTGTCGCTCACCGGGCCTCGAGGTACCTTGGTTGGTCTTCCCGTCAAGCTCCTCTTGCCGGGGCCTTGCTGCCTTGCCAGAGCGCGTGGCGCGTCGCGGCAAGTTCCTTGGAGCGCCTTGGTTGGCCTTCCCGGCAAGCTCCTCTTGCCGGGGTCTTGTCTCCTTAGCTTAAATACTTTGTTCTTGAATGGCTCCAAGGGAACCTTGGGGGATCTTGGCGATCACCCAGCAAGCCTTTGCCGCGGGGTGCTGCAACTGCACGTGCACAAGTTCGGGGTACTAGGGTACCCCTAATCTAGTACACCGACAGGACCAAGTTTTTATAAAATGTTTAAGTGCTCAAAACTAATGAAAACAATAGCTAAAACAATTAGTTAAATGCCTTTTCTAATTTACTAAATTTCAAAACAAATTTATTTGGGCCTAGCACTTTTTGTGGCAGAGGTTTAAATAGTAGTTATTATTTATAAACTACTTTTGTATTTAAATAAATAAAGTATTTTGGAAATTTAAATAAACATGTAAAAGAAAATAAAAGAAAAAAACAGAAACCACCCCCGCACTGGACCAGGCGGTCCAGCTCACAGGCCAGGCCGGCCCACCAGGCCAATCCGTCCGACCCAGCCCACTCCCCCCCCATCCCTCCTGGTCACCTCCTTCCCCGCGCACTGCTGCACCGACCGCGCCCAAATAGTGCCACATCCCCGTCGAACCCACCTCGTCAGCGCCGCCCCACAGCGGCCTCGCGCCTGCGCAGTCCGCTCGCCGGCAGCCCCTATCCGCGCGTGTTGTGCCCCTCCTGGGCATCGCCATGCCGGATCTTGCCTAGCCATGTGCCCCGTGGTCGCAAGCCCTGCCATAGCCGACCACCCCGCCCGCACGCGCCTCGGCCAGCCACCACTACCTAGCGCCGCCGCCGCCCCAGCATGCCTTCGGTCGCGCGCGTAGCCGCCCCCTCTCGCCGCACCTGCCCAACCACCTTCGCTTGCAGCGCCCACCGCTGTCCTCTAGTCTAGCCGCGGCGTCGTGCTGTCGCGTGTGCGCATACACAGCCATGTTGTGGCTGGCCCAGGGTCACTGCCCTATGGGATTCCCCTAGATTAGTGGAGCTAATCTCCCCATAATTTAGTTTTAGAAAAAACATTTTAGTTAAATAATTTAGCCCTGGGTCACTTACACATGGGGCCCACAACACTGTTCACCGTGGACGGGCCCACAGTCAACTGCTGACTGTGCATTGGCATGGACCCACCAGTCAGCCATTGACTGGGTACACAGCTAGGTACACTTAGCCTTTTTGGTAATATTTGAATTATTACTAATTTCAGTTTATTGTTTAAATCTTTTGAAAATCATAGAAATTAATCCGTAACTCGGATGAAAATGTTTTCTACATGAAAGTTGCTCAGAACGATGAGACGAATCCAAATGTGCGGTCCATTCACCTGTCACGTGCCCCTAGCAAGCTGAACATGGAAACATCCCCTCTCTTCCATCTGTCCGGAATTCATCTAACACCAGGAATTCATCCTCGGATGTTTATCCCCTCCGTCTGCAATGTGTAGTACTACGTTAGGACAACCCTAGCTCTGCCTATCATCATGTAATGCTTAGTGATGCATCTGTTTGCTCTATATTTACTGTTTCTTCCCCCTCTTCTCTCTGGTAGACCCCGAGACCGATGTCGCCCCTGTGATCGACTATGTTGTCGATGACACTTCTTATTTTTCAGCAGAGCCTCCAGGCAAGCAAACCCCCCTTGAGCATTCCGATATCTCCCATTTCTTTCCCTCTCATGCTTGCATTAGGACTGCTACTACTTTATGAGTGATCCTACTCTAATGCATAGCCTGTTTTTGTTACCTGCTTTCGTACCTTACACGCTTATTCTAAACAGCTTAGTATAGGTTGGTTAGAGATCCATCAGTGACCCTCACCTTGTCCTAGTTGCCCCGCTATATGTTCGATGACTCGATCAACGTGATCGACGTCCAAGCCCCAACACCGCACATCACCCCCACTAGTTGTACGACTCTGCAGAGTTACCATCGAGTGCCGAGGGTGGAACCTCATACATCACTCCTGATGAGATCTCTGTAGTGTAGCTATTCGGTCGTGGTCATCGAGGGTGCTTTCCTACTTAACCACTTCCGATACAGCTCTGTCGTGCAACCCGTCAAGTGTGAACCTCGAGGGTGGATCCTCTTACGTTCACCTTGATGATTACATCGAGTGGAATTCACCAGGGGTGATTCATCGGGTTTTCCCCTTGATGTTTGGACACACTGATACTTGGACTTTACAACTGTTACTTGGAAAGGCGGGTCGACCTTGAGGGGTACCCGTGAGTGATGTGGAGACGGGTTGACCTGGAGGGTACCCGAGAGTTGAACATGAGGCGTGGCCGGGCATTCTTAGCCCTTGCCGCAAGTACTCGAGATGGGGCGACGGGGTCACATCTTTCGTGAGTCTTTGCTCATGACCGCACTACCAACACACTAATGGTTTGGATATTTGATCCGAGGGGCCTCTGGCCTGATAGCACTAACCATCACGTGGGCATAGTATGGGCGTTCTGCGTCGTATGCATCAGCCGAAGCTTAATAGACGTCAGCAACTGAGCGGCACACGCCGGGTTGGATTGGTAAGCACCTGCCTTTTTTTTGAAGGAGGTAGCTAGGTTTGCTCATCGGCCACGTTCGCAACGTGCAGGAGTTCCCGGGGCGATGGCCCATGACCCCTGGGGCATAGGTTTAGTCCGGCGTGTTGTTTGGCTGAGGCTGGGCGTGACCCAGGAAAGTGTGTCCGGCTGGAGTTAATCGAGCATGGTGGGTAAGTTGGTGCAGCCCTGCAGGGAAGAAAACATCTATCCATAGCCTGTCCTACGGTAACAGACACTTGGAGTTGTATCCCGATCGATACAACTAGAACTGGATACTTGAGGTGATAACTGGATAGTATGGCTCTGGTATTGCTTTCTCGCAGGGAGTCGAGAAAGGATCTCTGGCCGAGGTTGGTAACACTACTACTAATTTACATTATGTTGATATGTACACTTCTAAGTGTTGCAAGATGCTTGAAGATGCTAGTCTTTGATAGGCTAGACTTTCCCCTTCTCTTCTGGCATTCTACAGTTTAGTCCACAGATACAACCCATTCCTTTGATACAGATGCATACTTAGTTTAGATCTGATGTAAGTCTTGCGAGTGCTTTGGATGAGTACTCACAGTTGCTTTGCTTCCTATTTTCCCCCTTCTTTCTTCTTTCTGGTTGTTGCAACCAGATGGTGGAGCCCAGGATCCAGACGACACCACCGATGACTACTACAACCCCGAGGGTGCCTACTACTACGTGGAGGCCGCCGATGACCAGGAGTAGTTAGGAGGCTCCCAGGCAGGAGGCCTTGCCTTTTCGATCGTTGTTGCTTTTATGCTAGCCTTCTTAAGGCAAACTTGTTCAACTTATGTCTGTACTTAGATATTGTTGCTTCCGCGGACTCTTGTGTATTCCAGCTTATGTATTCGAGCCCTCGAGGCCCCTGGCTTGTAATATAAAGCTTGTATTATTTTAATTTGTGTCTAGAGTTGTGTTGTGATATCTTCCCGTGAGTCCTTGATCTTGATCGTACACATTTGCGTGTATGATTAGTGTACGATTGAATCGGGGGCGTCACAAATCTAAACAAAACCCAAAGTCTAAACGATGCCCTAAGGGCTATATATATTGAGGAAAGACGGGGGAATTTCGTGGCCCTTGGAGGAGGGGTCCGAAACCAACCCTAACTCTTGTTTCCCCACACATACGGACTCTAAAAACAGCCTATAATCTAGTATTTCAAAATTACATGGGCCTGGCCCAAAAATAAGGTGATGCGGCATCTAGAATAGCCTCTGGATGAAATTTATGAAGTGGCATCTTGTATATTTCGTCCAAGGCTTCATGCACTCATTATGGGGGCTTCAAACTCCTGGAATCATCACTTGTAATTCTATTCTTGTTCCCCTTGCGCATGCCATCATCTCCATGCTTGAACTTGCTCCAAGGTTCATCTTTCTTGTCCAAGCAAGGCCCTTCATTTGTAAGTAAAACAAATGTATCCAATTTAGGCTGCATCATATTATAATGAACATTAGAATCGTTACCAAGAAACAAAAGTACCTGGTAATTCAATTGGCGTGTGCGAGCTCTAGTAATTGGTCCAGTATGTGTAGCAGAAGGGGCTGTGGGTGTAACAATGGTGTTGATCTCGTCATCATCCTCCCCTTCTTGAAATGAAGTCGTCCTCGATGGAAGCACAACTTCCTCACCCAAATAAGGATTCAAATATGCAATGTTAAAAGTGGGACTAACCCCAAAATCTGCAGGCGACTCAAGTTTATATGCATTATCATTTATTTTCTCTAACACCTTAAAAGGACCATCATCACGTGGCATTAGCTTTGATTTGCGCAAATTAGGAAATCTATCCTTACACAAATGTAACCAAACAAGATCTCCAGGTGCAAACACAACATGTTTTCTGCCCTTATCTCCAGCAAGTTTATAGTTAGCATACATACGCTCAATGTTTTCCTTAGTTAACTCATGCATTTTTAAAATCAATTCAGCACGTTGTTTAGCATCAAAATTAACCTTCTCCGAAGATAGAAGAGGCAACAAATCAATAGGTGCACGAGGTAGGAAACCATACACAATTTCAAAAGGGCACTTCTTGGTAGTAGAATGCAATGAAAAATTATAATGAGGCAAGCATTCTTCCCACATTTTCTTATTATTCTGAAAAATAGCCCTAAGCATAGTAGACAATGTTCCATTGACTACTTCAGTTTGCCCATCAGTTTGGGGGTGACAAGTAGTACTAAAAAGGAGTTTAGTCCCTAACTTAGGCCATAAACATCTCCAAAAGTGGCTAAAAATTTAGTATCACGATCTGAAACAATAGTATTTGGCACACCATGCAAGCGAATAATTTCAGGTAAGAACAAATCAGCAACATTAACATCATCATCACTTTTATGACATGGTATAAAGTGTGCCATTTTCGAGAATCTATCCACAACAACAAATATGTTATCCCTCTCCTTCTTTGTTCGAGGTAAACCTAAAACAAAGTCCATAGATATATCCTCCCAAGGAACACTAGGTACAAGCAAAGACATATATAAACCACAAGGATTGAGTCGTGACTTAGCTTTTTGACATGTAGTGCTGCGAGGAACAAAACGCTCAACATCCCGTCTCATCTATGGCCAAAAGAAATGTGTAGCAAGTACGTCCTCTATCTTCTTCACGCCAAAGTGTCCCATTAATCCTCCTCCATGCGTCTTCTACAACAACAAAAGACGAACGGAGCTAGCCAGAATGCATAGCTTGTTAGCACGAAACACAAATCCATCATTAATGGCGAACTTGTTCCATGTTCTTCCTCCTTTACAATTCTGCATTACATTTTTAAAATCAGCATCATGCACATATTGATCTTTCATGGTCTCCAAACCAAATATTTTGAAGTCAAGTTGTGAAAGCATAGTATAGTGACAAGACAATGCATCAACAATAACATTTTCTTTGCCCTTCTTGTGTTTAATGACATAAGGGAAAGTCTCAATGAATTCAACCCATTTAGCATGTCTACGATTCAGTTTAGCTTGACTTTTAATATGTTTCAAAGATTAATGATCAGAATGTATAACAAATTCTTTGGGCCATAAATAATGTTGCCATGTTTCTAAAGTCATAACATGAGCATATAATTCTTTATCATAAGTAGAATAATTCAGACTAGGCCCACTCAATTTTTTAGTAAAGTATGCAACAGGTTTGCCATCTTGTAATAACACACCTCCTAATCCAATTCCACTAGCATCACACTCACGCTCAAAAGTCTTACTAAAATCAAGAAGTTGGAGTAAATGAGCATGTGTCAACTTGTCTTTCAATACCGTGAAGGCTTCTTCCTGTGCGGTACCCCAAACAAAAGGCATATCCTTCTTTGTAAGCTCATTGAGAGGTGCAGCAATGGTGTTGAAATCTCTCACAAAACGCCTATAGAATCTGGCGAGGCCAAGAAAACACCTCACTTGGGTGACCATTTTGGGCTGCGGCCAACTCTCAATAGCTTCAATCTTGGCTTTATCAACTTCAATTCCCCGTGGAGTAACAACATACCCAAGAAAAGATACTCGGTCGGTGTAAAAAGGTGCACTTCCCAAGGTTACCAAACAAATGTGCATCACATAGAGCAATAAAAATAACACATAAATGTTCCTCCAATGTTCTGCTATAAATTAGTATATCATAGAAATAGACTACCACAAATCGTCCAATGAAAGCACATAAAACTTCATTCATTAATCTCATGAAAGTATTAGGTGCATTAGTTAACTCAAAAGGCAATACTAACCACTCATATAATCCAAACTTAGTTTTAAATGTTGTTTTCCATTCATCTCCCAATTTCATATGAATTTGATGGTATCCACTACGCAAATTAACTTTGGAGAATATTGTAGAGCCACTCAATTCATCAAGCATGTCATCTAGCCTAGGAATAGGATGACAATAACGAATAGTAATATTATTAATGCCTCTACAATCAACACACATACGCGACGTACCATCCTTTTTTGGCACTAGTATAATAGGAACAACACAAGGACTAAGAGATTCGCGTATATAACCTTTGTCGAGCAACTCCTGTACTTGATCCATAATCTCCTTCGTCTCCTCTGGATTTGTACGGTATGGCGCACGGTTTGGCAGCGAGGCACCGGGAATTAAGTCAATCTGATACTCAATCCCACGAATAGGTGGTAATCCCTGTGGCACGTCTTGTGGAAACACATCAGCAAACTCCTGCAAAATGTTAGTGATAGCAGGAGGCAAAGAGGAAGGTACATCCTCGAAAGAATATAATGCCTCTTTACACACAAAAGCATAGCAAACAGATTTGCTGAAATCTAGATCATCATTATCAGATTTAGTGGCAAGTAAACATGCACTTTTCAATGTAATCTCAGAAGCAACACTAGTTGTTTTATTATTAGGCTTAATTTGTTGCTCAAATTCTTTTGCCACAATCTGATTTTCACTCTTATTTTTCTCCTGTTTTGCTTTATTAGCTCTATTAATATCATATTTCAAAATGGAATCAGGAGTCATAGGAAGCAAAGTAATATTTTTATCCTTATGAACAAGAGTATACTGTCTGTTTCTACCATGGTGTACATAATTTTTATGAAATTGCCATGGTCTACCAAGTAATAAGGAATATGCTTGCATAGGTACTACATCACAATCAACATAATCAGCATATGTAGAGATACTAAAATGCACAAGAACTGTATGTGATACCTTGCCGTTGTTGTTGAACCATTGGATGTAGTAAGGATGTGGATGTGGTCTTGTGGTGAGGGATAGCTTCTCCACCATCTCCATGCTAGCCAAGTTGTTGCAGCTCCCTACATCTATGATGCTGCGAATCAAACGTTCCTTCACAACTCCCTTTGTATGGAACAAATTATGCCTCTGATTTTGCTCAGCTTGTCTGACCTGCACACTCAAAACACGTTGAGGAACTAAACATTCATAACTGTCAGCGTCTTCAGGAGCCATGTATTGCGTCTCATGATCAGAATCATCTTGATCGTGTTCTTCACTTGTAATAAGAGCCAAAGTCTCCTCATCATAGTCACTAGCGGACTCATACCCACCATCCTCGGTAGCAATCATCACATGTTTAGACGGACATTCTCTTGCGTAATGACCTCCACCCTTGCAACGACGACAAATAATATCATGTGTTTGCCCTGTTGATGCCATGGATGAAGAAGAGCTCTGTGCGGAACCAGAAGGTGTACTCCTGGCAGATGGTGGTGGTGGTGCCTATTTTCTTGTATCTCGGTTGGAATTGGCGGCTGAAGTTAGTGGTGCTGCAGTAGGACGTGTGGGAGTAGAGTATGCACGCGGTGTCCATGATGAAGGTCGATCTGCAAAAAAGTTAGCTCGCGCCAATGCTTGTCGATCCTGCACTTCATGTTCAGCTTTGCAAGCAAGATGGAGTGAACGAGTGATATTATTGTACTCCTTATACTCTAGAATGGTCTGAATATCTTTATTTAATCCACCCATAAAACGTGCAAGCACAACTTCATTATCCTAAAAAATATCACATCTAATCATTCTAGTTTGTAATTCCTAATAATATTCTTCTACATATTTTTTCTTTGTCTTAAACGCTGCAATTTTTGAAGTAATTCATGTTGATAATATGGTGGAACCCAACGAGTACACATAGCAGTTTTCAAAGCATCCCTGGAATAGGATATAATCTACAACATCCAGACCACCAAACACATGCAAAACTAGTGAAAGCACAAATAGCAGCTGGAACATGTCTCTCCTAAGGATATTGTGAACATGTAAAACGTTGTTCAGTTTCTAAGTCCCAAGTAAGATATATATCAGGAACATATCTACCCTCAAACGGTGGAATATTCAATTTTAGTTTAGGAAGATGGTCATGATTTCGTACCTCATGTGGTGGTGCAGCCCTACTGTTGCGATTATATGCATGAGGACGACCTGGTGGTGGTGGTGCTGGTGGTTGCACATAGTTCTGATTTTGATCAACCTCATCCTCATAATGGTCCTTCACCTCTACAGTATCAGCAGGAGCTACAGAAGCATCAACAGTAGGTGCAACGGCACTAGAATTTTGACCAGGCTCAAGGGGAACGCACAATGCTCATCCCACTTGATTTGGAAGGCATTGTTGTTGTTGTTGTTGTTGTTGTTCTTGTTCTTGTTGTTGTTGTTCATGTTGTTGTTGATGTAGCGGTGCGACAAGTGCAGCGAGTCGTGGTTGTGGAAGACGCGCGAGTACTTCATCGAACATGGCGTTCAACTTGGCGTCGATTGTCTTCTCAATGTCATCAATCCTCTCCAGTGCCTCTCCAAAGGTGGCCATGATGTCTTCCACCTGTTGACTCAACATTTGCTGAAATTTATCATGAAGCTCCTTCTTTGTCATGTTCTCCCACTCAATCTCGTCAGCTTGTGGTCCTGCCATGGTTAGCAGCAATAAAAACACACAAGAATATGATCCTACAGACTACTAAAAAGTGGCAGTGTGTCACAAATCCATCAGGAAAATCTCAAATTCTTACCAGTTCTTACCAAGCGGCGGGTGGTGATTGGCAACCGTTGTAGCCAAAACTCTCAAAGCTTGGGTAGAGCGATTACCACGGAGAGTCAAACGGACGACGTAGATGTATGTGGAGCTGGGAAGGCTTATAATATGGTAGCAAAAAGGGTCTGCAATAATCAATTCAGAGATGCAAAGTTGAATAAACGCTCAAGACGGTACCGTGCTGGTCCTAGGCTAGACCGTACTAGAGACTGGAGCCTAGAACACTAACAAAATCACGGCACGACACAGAAACAAAGGAAAAGCCCACTCTGGAATTTTTTTCCTCCTTTTTTACACTCTTTTTTTGCGCCCTCTTTGTTTTTTGCGAATAGTCACTATAATGCGAGTGTCTCAAAACTCTTCCCAAGTCAAATTGACAAGATTGGCACAAAAAAAATTGACTAATTTTTTTTTCAGAAATCAGGGCAGCGATGACGAAAAAGTGCGACAAAAAATCACTATGATGGCGAGTGTCTCAAAAGACTTAGAAAAGCCTAAAAACAGGATAGGGAAAAATATTTTCACCTACCAAAATTTTGTCCTAAACTGCCCGGGGGTATCCTGACTCTTTTTTTTTTGAAACCTACCCAGGCAAGGAAACACGAATCAGAAAATAGATGGATCTTGAAAACAAACCTAATATGAAAAGAACTCGGATTGGTGGTGGATATATGGTTGTAGGATATGGCAGCGGTGGTGGTATATGGCAGCGTTGGTGGGATATGGCAGGGGTGGTGGTACATGGAAGTAGTGGTATGATATGGCAGCGGTGGTGGTATATGGCATCATTGGTGGGATATGGCAGCGGTGGTGGTATATGGTAGCGGTGGTGGGATATGGCAGCAATGGTGGTATATGGCAGCAGCGATGAAGATGGTGTGGCGGCGGCGTGACAAACTGTGACAGAACTTGAAACTCTAAAGGACTAGACGCTAAGACCAGCAACTAGACACAATGATGCAATCGCAAATTCAACAAAGCAAAACCCTAAAAACATTATGCAAAGGCTCATATTGGTTCGGATATGATGAACTAACCCTAATTATTTTTTGGCTTTTTCGTGGACAGTAGGTATGAAGAACATACTCGATCTAAACTACGAAAAACTGTGAAATCTCACCGAGCAACCTGGAAATCTAATACCACTTGATAGAGGCGAGGGTGTCCCGATGTTTTGATGAGATAGCTATTTTTTCTATGGGAGTTGACCTTGGCGATCCGACTACGCACGTGCGAGACATCACGCCTTAGCAATCGCTAAACCAACTTCCGAGGGGTTATTGACCACGCCGGAGCACGATCAACCTGACCACGAGGGTCTATTTCCTGCAGGCAAACGAAGAACAAACAAGAAACTAAGATTGCAATCTGAATATTGCGAATATAAGATGAAAGCTTTATTGATCAAGGTGGGGTTCTGTGATGTCTTTGTCTGGTCGTTGAACACAAACGAAGTATGCGAAGTTGCAGCTATGGTGAACTTTTAATCTAAACAAAACCCAATGTATATATGGAGGAAAGAGGGGGGAATTTCATGGCCCTTGGAGGAGGGGTGCGAAACCAACCCTAACTCTTGTTTCCCCACACATATGGACTCTAAAAACAACCCATAATCCAGTATTTCGAAATTACATGGGCCTGGCCCAAAAATAAGGTGACACAGCACCTAGAATAGCCTCTGGAGGAAATTTATTAAGTGGCATCTTGTATATTTCGTCCAAGGCTTCATGCACTCATTATGGTGGCTTCAAAGTCCTGGAATCATCACTTGTAACTCTGTTCTTGTTCCCCTTGCGCATGCCATCATCTCCATGCTTGAACTTGCTCCAAGATTCATCTTTCTTGTCCAAGCAAGGCCCTTCATTTGTAAGTAGAACAAATGTATCCAATTTAGGCAGCATCATATTCTCATGAACATTAGAATCATTACCAAGAAGTGAAAGTACCTGGTAATTCAATTGGCATGCGCGAGCTCTAGTAATTGGTCCAGTATGTATAGCAACATGGGTTGTTGGTGTAACAATGGTATTGATGTCCTCATCAGAAGATGCCCTCGAGAATCCCCTCCTCGAAGAACTCCTTCCAAAAAGGTTCATCATGTCCGCGTACAATTTTCTAAAAAAATTTAGGAGACAAAAATTTATCAACAAAACATTATAAAATTGATAGCAACTACTCATAGGGATACATAGAGACCACATCAAGCATTCAAACTACTTAGAAATCTAACAATTCAACATGCAAGCTCATCTACAACAGCACCAAGAGTAGCTAATTATTAAAAATATAAACCACTAAAACAAAAACTAATTGGACAAACGGACGAGTCACATACCAAGCAACAATCCCTCGAAACAGTTTTGGAAACGGAGCTTCAAGCAAAGAGATTGAAATCTACGGGTTTGAGAGCGAGAACACGAGAGAGAGAGAGAGAGAGAGAGAGAGAGAGAGAGCGATGGTGATTTTTTTGTGGAGGTACGTGATGGTGTAGTGTAAAGAGATAAGTGAGGGGCCCCACATGGGGACCACAACTCACCAGGGTGTGCCAGGGGGTCCTGGCGTGCCCAGGTGGGTTGTGCCCACCCTGGTGCACCTCCCTCTTATATTATTTGCACCAGAAATTCTTAAATACTCAGAAAAAATCGTACTAAATTTTTAGGGCATTCTGAGAAATTTTATTTTTGGGTCATTTTTTATTGCACGGGAAATTTAGAAAACATGCAAGACATGGCATTTTATTTTATTCAACTAATAAAAACAGAAAACAAAAGGTAGGGGCAGAAGGTAGTGCTTACTAAATTCATCAACTTCATACCTTCCAAAAATGATACATTAGTAAGGTTGATCAAGTCTTATTAACAACCACTTTCGATTAGCATGAAACTGAAGAACTTTCATAAATCACTAAGTTACCTCCATGAGGATATGAATGTCCCTGATACGTCTCCAACGTATCTATAATTTTTGATTGCTCCATGTTATATTATCTAATATTTTGGACATTATTGGGCTTTATTATCCACTTTTATATTATTTTGGGACTAACCTATTAACCGGAGGCCCAACCCAGAATTGATCTTTTTTTGCCTGTTTTAGGGTTTCGAAGAAAAGGAATATGAAACGGAGTCCAAACGGAATGAAACCTTCGGGAATGTGATTTTCTCAACAAACAAGACCCGGGAGACTTGGACCCTACGTCAAGAAAGAAAAGAGGAGGCCACGAGGTAGGGGCGC
>NC_041380.1:245760039-245778320 GCF_002162155.2 Triticum dicoccoides | reverse complement strand
CTTGTTGCTCCACCGACGTACTCCTTCCTCCTATATATACCTACGTACCCCCAAACGATGAGATACGGAGCCAAAACCCTAATTCCACCGCCGCAACTTCCTGTATCCACGAGATCCCATCTTGGGGCCTGTTCCGGAGCTCCGTCGAAGGGGGCATTGATCACAGAGGGCTTCTACATCAACACCATAGCCCCTCCGATGAAGTGTGAGTAGTTTACCTCAGACCTACGGGTCCATAGTTAGTAGCTAGATGGCTTCTTCTCTCTTTTTGGATCTCAATACAATGTTCTCCCCCTCTCGTGTGGAGAACTATTCGATGTAATCTTCTTTTTGCGGTGTGTTTGTTGAGACCGATGAATTGTGGGTTTATGATCAAGTCTATCTATGAATAATATTTGAATCTTCTCTGAATTCTTTTATGTATGATTGGTTATCTTTGCAAGTCTCTTCGAATTATTAGTTTGGTTTGGCCTACTAGATTGATCTTTCTTGCAATGGGAGAAGTGCTTAGCTTTGGGTTCAATCTTGCGGTTTCCTTTCCCAGTGACAGTAGGGGCAGCACTTGTTGCCATCGAGGTTAACAAGATGGGGTCTTCTTCATATTGCATGGGTCTATCCCTCTACAATGTCATCTTGCTTAAGGCGTTACTCTGTCTTTAACTTAATACTCTAGATGCATGCTGGATAGCGGTCGATGAGTGGAGTAATAGTAGTAGATGCAGGCAGGAGTCGGTCTACTTGTCTCGGACGTGATGCCTATATACATGATCATACCTAGATATTTTCATAACTATGCTCAATTCTGTCAATTGATCAACAGTAATTTGTTCACCCACCGTAGAATACTTATGCTCTCAAGAGAAGCCACTAGTGAAACCTATGGCTCCCGGGTCTATCTTTATCATATTAATCTCCTACTACTTACTTATTTCCTTTGCTATTTCCTTTGCCTTTATTTTACTTTGCATCTTTATCATAAAAATACCAAAAATATTATCTTATCATATCTATCAGATCTCACTCTCGTAAGTGGCCTTATAGGGATTGACAACCCCTATTTGCGTTGGTTGCGCGGATTCATTTGTTTTGTGCAGGTACAAGGGACTCGCGCGTAGCCTCCTACAGGATTGATACCTTGGTTCTAAAAAACTAAGCGAAATACTTACGCTACTTTGCTGCATCATCCCTTCCTCTTCGGGGAAAACCAACGCAGTGCTCAAGAGGTAGCAGTCCCCAATAATAAGCATTTCATATTTCTTTTTGGCAGTAGGTAGAGGTAGTTGAAAACTTCCAATAGTGATTGTCGGAGATTTTTCAATAACTTTAATACCATTCACTTGGAATTGTTTCTTCGGAAAGTGCACCGTATGTTCATTACCATTGAGATGAAAAGTGACCTTGCTTTTATGCAATCAATAACACCCACTGCAGTATTTAAGAATGGTCTACCAAGGATAATCGACATGTTGTCGTCCTGGCATCTCAAGTATAACAAAGTCAGTCAAAATAGTAACATTAGCAACAGCAACGGGTACATCCTCACATATACCAATAGGTATGGCAGTTGATTTGTGAGCCATTTGAAAGATATTTCAGTAGGTGTGAGTTTATTCAAATCATGTCTTTTATATAAAGAGAAAGGCATAACACTAACACCAGCTCCTAAATCACATAAAGAAGTTTTCACATAGTCCTTTTTGATGGATCAAGGTACAGTTGGTATTCCCGGATCTCCAAGTTTTTTAGGTACTCCATCTTTAAAAGTATAATTAGCAAGCATGGTGGAGATGTCAGCTTCCGGTAGTTTTCTCTTATTGGTGATGATGTCTTTCATATACTTTGCATAAGGAGGCATTTTAAGGATATCAGTCAAGCGAGTGCACAAAAAGACTGGCCTCAGCATTTCAGCAAAGCGTTCAAATTCTTCATCAAATTTCTTTTTAGTTGACTTAGGTGGAAAGGGCATAAGTTTTTGAACCAACGGTTATCTTTCTTTACCGTGTTTTCTAGCAACAAAGTCTCTTTTATCATACCTTTTATTTTTAGGTTGTGGGTTATCAAGATCAACTACAGGTTCTATCTCAACATCATTATCTGGTTATTTACTATTTGTTTGAGTGTCTTCATGAACCTCATCATTATATTTTTCATTATCATAAGGTGAGTGTTCACTACCAGATTGAGTTTCAGCATCAGAGATAGAAATTTCATTATCATTATCAGGATGTTTTTCTATTTCAGGTTCACTAGAAGCATGCAAAGCCCTATCATTTTTCTCTTTCTTCTTCTTTTTAGAAGGACGAGGTGCAGTAGTGTTGGCTCTTTGAGAGTCTTTTTCAATTCTTTCTGGGTGTCCTTCAGGATAAAGTGGTTCTTGAGTCATTTTACCTCCTCTAGTTCCTACTCTAACAGCAAAGTCATGTATATTGTTGTTCATTTCATCTAGCAACTCTCTTTGAAATTTAGCAACTTGTTCTAACTGGGTTTATACCATAGAAGCATGCTTTCCAACACCTCTAACATCATTTGAGATTCTAAATAACAAGTCACTCAAGCGAGCAATCATATGAGAGTTGTATTTCAATCGTTTCATGACATTTGCATTGAAGCGATCTTGTTTTGTAATATAGTTTTCAAACTCATAAAGGCATTGGCTAGGGTGCATATTGTGAGGATTGTCATTATCATTGAACTTCATTAGAGAATTTACCTCTACCACCTTAGGCAGTGGCGGTGTATCGAGCCCATGTATTTCTTCAATAGGAGGCAAATTTTTAACATCCTCAGCTTTAATACCTTTTTCCTTCATAGATTTCTTTGCCTCTTGCATATCTTTAGGACTGAGATATAAAATACCCCTCTTCTTCAGAGTGGGTTTAGGCGGTTGTTCAGGAAGAGTCCAATCATCATAATTTTTCAATATGTTATTCAATAATTCCTCAGCTTGCCCAACAGTTTGTTCCCTGAAAACACAACTATCTAGGAAGTCCCTAGAAGCATCGGTTAGTCAATTATAGAAGATATCAAGTATTTCATTTTTCTTAAGAGGATGATCAGGCAAAGCATTAAGTAATTGGCAAAGCCTCCCCCAAGCTTGTGGGAGACTCTCTTCTTTAATTTGCACAAAGTTAAATATTTCCTATAAGGTAGCTTGTTTCTTATGAGCAGGAATTTTTTCCAGAGAAGTAATAAATGATATCTTGGGGACTACGCACACAACCAGGAGCAAGAGTATTGTACCAAGCTTTAGCATCACCCTTTAATGAGAACGGAAATAATTTTAGAATATAGTAATAGCGAGTTTTCTCCTCATGAGTAAAAAGGGTGGCTATGTCATTCAACTTAGTAAGATGTGCCACAACAGTTTCAGTTTCATAACCATGGAAAGGATCATATTCAATCAAAGTGATTAACTCTGGGTCGACAGAGAATTAAAAATCCTTATCATCAATAAAGATAGGTGAAGTTGCAAACTTAGGACCATATTTACTCATGATCATCTTTATCCTTACAAGCAAGAATATCTCTAGATCATGTTTATCCATATTTCATTCTAGCATTCATAGATTTTTCTTTATACTTGCATAATAATTTCTCTAGATCATCTTTATCCTTACAAGCAAGAATATCTCTAGTTGTCTCCTCATTCATAATATAACCTTCCAGTACCTTACGCAATTCATATCTGGGAGGGATAGTTCTAGCAGGTGTTTCAAGATTTTCAGTTTCAAGCTTATCATCAGATTCAACATCATGTTGAATTACTCTAGCAATTTGTTCATCAAGAAAATCACCAAGTGGCACATCATGATCATCAAGCAAGGTACAAGCATCATCATAAGTATCATTCATAGCAGAAGTAGTATCATCAATAACTTGCGACATATCAAGATTAATAGCATGTGGTGGTGTTGCAAGTTTACTTATAACAGAAGGTGAATGTAAAGCAGAATTGGATGGCAGTTCCTTACCTCCCCTCGTCTTAGAGAGATAAATCTTCGTCTTAGCATCCTTCAGATTCTTCATAGTTACAAATTGATAATAATCCCAAGTGACTCAACAAATATATCTATGCCCCCTGGCAACGACGCCAGAAAAAGGTCTTGATGACCCACAAGTATAGGGGATCGCAACAATTTTCGAGGGTAGAGTATTCAACCCAAATTTATAGATTCGGCACAAGGGGAGCCAAAGAATATTTGAAGGTATTAGCAGCTAAGTTGTCAATTCAACCACACCTGGAGATTAATTATCTGCATCAACGTGATCAGTAGCAAAGTAATATGGTAGTTTTGGTAATAGTGACACCAGTAATAGTAACGGTAACAGTGATAGCAATAGTTTTGTAGCAAGTGCAACAATAACAATAGCAGTAGTAACTTAGCAAGAAGAATATAAGATAAATTCGTAGGCATTGGATCGGTAATTTGTTCAATGATATTCAGCATGTGACAGTCATAACCTAGGGCGATATGGCACTAGCTCTAGTTCATAAATATAGTGTAGGCATGTATTCCGTAAATAGTCATACATGCTTATGGAAAGAACTTGCATGACATCTTTTGTCCTACCCTCCCGTGGCAGCACGGTCCAATTGGAAACTAAGGGATATTAAGGCATCCTTTTAATAGAAAACCAGAATAAAGCATTAACACGGTGAATACATGAACTCCTCAAACTACGGTCATCACCGGGAGTGGTCCCGACCATTGTCACTCCGGGGTTGCTGGATCATAACACGTAGTAGGTGACTATAACTTGCAAGATTGGATCTAGAACATGGATATAATGGTGATAACATAAATGGTTCAGATCTGAAATCATGGCACTCGGGCCCAAAGTAACAAGCATTAAGCATGGCAAAGTCATAGCAACATCAATCTCAGAACATAGTGGATACTAGGGATCAAGTCCTAACAAAACTAACTAGATTACATAATGAATCTCATCCAACTCCTCACCGAACAGCGAGCCTACAAAGGAATTACTCAGTCCTGGTGGGGAGCATCATGGAATTGGCAATGGAGAAGGGTTGGTGATGACGAAGAACGAAGATCCCTGGTGGGTTGTGCCCACCTAGGTGCCCCCTCAGGTGGCTCTTGGCTCTAGTAATTCTCTTTTATTGTATAAAAATCCTCACAATGTTTTGTTCCATTCCGAGAACTTTTATTTCTACACAAAAACAACACCATGGTAGTTCTGCTGAAAACAACATTAGTCCGGGGATAGTTTCATTCAAATCATGCAAATTAGAGTCCAAAACAAGAGGAAAAGTGTTAGGAAAAGTAGATACGTTGGAGATGTATCAATCTGCCACCACCATGGCGAGGGGAAAAGGCCGAGCTCATGCTTTTGCTACTGTAGTAAGGGCTTTTCCCCGGTAGCATGCTCCTGCCTCTGATGCGGTCGCGGAGACTAGCTCCAGTGCTCCGCGTGGGTGATTGCTTGTATCCGCGTCGGTATTTTCCCAAAGAGGAGAGGGTGATGCAACACAACAAAAGGTAAGTATTTCCCATAGTTATGAAACCAGTGTCACCAATCCAGTAGGAGAACCAAGCAACACTATGTAAACAACATCAGGCACATAAACAAAAAAAACTTGCAACCCAACACGTAAGAGGGGTTGTCAATCCCTCCTCGGTATTGAGATAGATTAAATTGTATGAGATTTGATAAATAGATCTAGCAAAAACACAAAATAAAATAAATAAAGGAAAAATGCAGCAAGGTATTTTTGGTTTTATATGATAGGAAAGTAGACCCGAGGGTCGTAGTTTTCACTAGAGGCTTCTCTCGAGAAAATAGCATACGGTGGGTAAACAAATGATTGTTGGGTAGTCGATAGAAAATCAAATAATCATGATGATACACAAGGCAATGATCATGTATATAGGCATCACGTCCAAGATTAGTACACCTAAAGGATTCTGCATATACTACTATTACTGCACACATCAACTGCTATCTAGCATGCATCTTGTGTATTAAGTTCATGGAAAAACAGAGTAATGAAATAAGAATGATGACATGATGAAAACAAGATCTATTCATGTAGGAATAGAACCCATCTTTTTATCCTTAATAGCAATGATACATGCGTGTCATGTCTCTTTATGTCACTGAGATTGAGCACCGCAAGATCGAACCCATCACAAAGCACCTCTTCCCATGGCAAGAGAAATCAATCTATTTGGCCAAACCAAACCAAAATTTTGGAGAAGAAATATGAGGCTATAACAATCATGCATAAAAGAGTTCAACAAAGACTTAAATAATATTCAGGGATAGAACTGATTATAAACCCACAATTCACCGGCTCCTAACAAACACACCGCAAAAAGTCGTTACATCAAATAGATCTCCAAGAACATCGGGGATAACATTGTGTTGAAGATCAAAAAGAGAGAAGAAGCCATCTAGCTATGGAACCGTAGGTCTATGGTAAGCTACTCACACATCATTGGAGGGGCAACAAGGATGATGAAGCACCCCTCCATGATCGTTGACCCCTCCAGCAGAGTGCCGAATAAGGCATATAGATTAGATCTTGTGGTTCTGTAACTTGCGGCGGCGAAAACTATATTTTCTCATATCCCCTAGGGTTTTGGGATTTTAGAGTATTTATAGCAGTGGATGTCGGTGGAGAAGCTTCCCGTGGGCTCCACTACCCACCAAGGTGCTAGGGGCCTCTGGGACACCCTACTGTCTAGTGGGCCCCACGAGCCTCCTCCCGTGCACTCCTTTGGCTTCCTGGGTGTCTTCTGGGTAGAAAAAATCGCCAACAAGTTTCACGACATTTGGACTCCATGTGGTATTGATATTCTGCAAAGTAAAAAACAAGCAAAAAAACTACTAACACTGGGCACTATGTCAATAGGTTAGTCCCAAAAAATGATATAAAGTTGCTAGTAAATGAATATAAAGCAGTCAAGATTGATAATATAACAACATGAAACAATAAAAAAATTATAGATATGTTGGAGACGTATCAGCATCCCAAGCTTAATTCTTGCTCGTCCTCAAGTAGGTAAATGATAAAAACAGAATTTTTGATGTGGAATGCTGCCTAACATGTTCATCATATATTATTTTCTTTTTTAGCATGGACATTTACACTTTTAGATGATTCGAAGCAATAGTCTATAATTGACATGAGGACATCAATACTCAAGCATATAGATAAGTAACCTTGTCTTTCAAAATATCAACACTAAAGAAAACTATCCCTAGCCCATTATGCTCAATCATTGATCCATTCATGAAGAACACTCAAATATTAGCTATATCAAATGCACAATTATGATAATAGTGTTCCCTAGTTGGTGCTTTATAAGAGAAGATGGAGACCCAAATGAAAATAAAAATTGCATAAAGTAAATAGATAGGCGCTTCGCAGAGGGAAGCAGAGATTTGTAGAGGTGCTAGAGGTCATAGCTTTGAGAGATAAAATTGTTTTTGAGTGGCATGCTTTTCCTGTCAATGAAAACGACCGAGAATTCCCAATACTTTCCATGCTAGATAAATCATAGATGGTTCCTAAACATAAAATGAATCTTATTCCTATTTTCACCATTCTTTCACAATCCATGGCTAGCCATATCCACGGGTGCCTTCTATACCAACACTTCCCAAGAAATTTATTATTAACAACATATAAATATGTTTTTTTCATTTCAGGACTAGGCATCCCTATTACGTGCCACACTCTCGTGTAATGACAAGTGAATAAACACTCATCACGAGAATAAAATATCTAGCATAGAAATATTGGCCACCCCCTACCACTTCATCAGCGGTACGGGCACACAAAAAGGAAATTCATTTTTAAAATTAGAGTTGGCACATACAAATTTACTTGGAACGGGACAAAAATACCGCATATAGGTTGGTATGGTGGACTCATTTGGCACAACCTTGGGTTTAAGGAATCGGTTGCACAAGTAGTATTCCCACTTAGTACAAATGGAGACTAGCAAGTAGATTGATAACTGACCAACCAAGAAATGAAAACGATCATAAACGTGCATTAAACATAACTAACACCGAATAATGCACCACAAGTAGGATATAACTTCATTGCGTAAATATTGATTTTCTGCTTGCATAGGGAATCACAAACCTTAACACCAATATTTTTACTAAGCATAATTACTCACCAACATGACTGACATATTACTATCTCCATATCTCGAAACTATTACAAGGAATCAAGTTTATAATATCCAATGATCTTCATGAAAGTTTTTATTATATCCCCCTTGAATATGTATCACTTTCGGACTAATTTCATATATCACCATTGCTACTTTTCAAGCTCTCAAAACATATTTAAGTCAAGCACGAGAGCATAAATATTTCTTCCAAAAATTTCAACTCTCAAAATAATCTAAGTGAAGCATGATAGGATTTCTCGAAAAAACTAAGCTACCACCATGATAAAAAAAGATACAAGTAAAGTACTAGAGCAATTCTTAGCTCAAAAAATTTAAGTGAAGCACAGAGATCAATTGTAAAAAATCATAGCATCAATATGGTTCTCCCAAATAGGTGTGTCCAGCAAGGATGATTGTGAAAAAGTAAAAAGAAAAACAAGCAAAGTCTCATATAATACAAGACGCTCCAAGCAAAACTCACAATATGTCCCGAATAAAAATATAGCTCCAAGTAAAATTACAGATGGTAGTTAGAAGAAAGAGGGGATGCCAAATGTAGCGACCCGACCTCAGACGGTCAAGCCTCTGTGTATCTGTGCCATCCCTGGATCAGTATGCTGGCACACACAGTACATCAATGAATATATCAAAGTGCAATCACATGTATAAATAACATAAAACTGATATATATACCTTATAAGTCTCAGCGGAAACAATCAACGGGTGTGGAGTCCCATCAACGCCATCGGAAGGTTGAGTGTAGACCGTAACCCAATCAACGAAACTCACTTGTTGTATATATAATCCTGCAACATGATACGTTGCAGCCGTGTAGGTCAGTACATTGAATGTACCGGCAAGATCACCATAAGAGAAAACAGATGATTAACTATACTATATGCAGTATGGCTTTGTGGCTCTGTATCTGAGTTTTGTTTGCGTAAAATCTGGTTTTATTTTCCCTACATCAAAGAAATTATCCGAGTCTGTACTACGGAGTTTTCTATCATGACATGGTTCTGCCAACCGATGTCTCATAGCCCAAATCATCATAAGTTGCCCACAATTAATTTAGCAGTCCGGTGTTGAGAGTTCCGAGATAGATCCAAGTCTAGAGGCTCAAATTGTCCGTAACCGGGGACACGGCTAATCGATTAGGTTTTAACCCTCTGCAGAGGTTTGTACAGTTTACCCGCAAGATTCTATTCCTCTTTTTACGTTCTCGCACTCTAGGTTATTTGAGAACAAGACGACCGAAACATGGTCTTCCGAATAGTTCCCCTGACCACTGTCCGGTGCTCATCCAATCCTACCATTGTTCTACATCTGCTAGCACCGTCCCAGCCAGAGTCACAACTAAGGTCAACCAAGCCAGAGCCCATAGTGACTTGTGGTTGCACAGGTGAGCTTCCGGGCATGAAGTATTCTTCCGTCTCTTTGAGTCTGGGTGAAGCTTTCCGCAAGATGTCATGGCGCTTCTCCATGCATCCTGGCCAACCACTGGTTTCTCCAGGGTGCCCGTCAACCGTCCTTCACCCAGTAGTGTGTATTGAATTCTTGTCTCGAGTCTCGAAATCTCGAGGTCTTGAAGTCTTGAGGCCTCAAAAATGCAGTCCTTGCAGATGCCATCATGGAGTTGTCGTCATTGGCGTAGAGTCCTCCATTCTCACACCCCTCTCATGCACTCATACCAAACCTCGTCTACTATAGCGTAGCATTAAAACTATATAATGTCCCGGGCTTGGTAACAGGGAGATGGGTTTCTACCTCATGCATTCTACTCAACTACAAGATTAAATAACACTACTGGAGGGATTGTTGAAAGTGTGCTACTACATGCAAATAAAACATAGGTATGGAAAACATGGTCAAAGTGAACTTGCCTGGTATTACTTGATGAAGATAATAACGCTTTCGGAATCTTTGATAAACTATTTGTCACTCTGAGAAAATATATATAGTCAAACATTTACTCACATAAGCAATAATCTTAGCAAACAATACTAGCAATCAAAATAACAATCAAAAATCCATAAATAAAACAATAATGAAGTCAAAGAAAACCAAATAGAATTCCAAAGAAAACTTCACGAAAACAAGGGAGAAACCAACTCACACAATAACAGTCAATACTTTCTTATTAAAACTAAATTACTCTAAGAACTTTTATACAGCATGGAAAATAAAATTCTAATAAAACAACAACAAAATAATTTACTAAAGCATTTACTAGCAAAAGAACTAGTATAAAAACTATTATAACTATCTAGTTAACACTAGAACAACTATAACAACTAGAAAACACTAAGACAATAGTAAACAATACTAAAATAATTCATGAAAACTTATTTTACTTCTAAATAACATAACCAATAACAACATATATGTAAGTGGCAAAAAGAAATACATTAAAACTAATAAAACTATTTGTATCAACTATCACTATGAACTAAACAAACAAATACTAAAACAGTAGCTAAACACTAATAAATAACTACAAAAATTTATCTACTGTAGTCTAACAGAAACATATGACAACATGTAAAAATCTACAAAAAGAATTAACTAAAAATAATTAAAAACACTAATTATATGACAAAAACAACTACATAAGCAAAACAGTACTGTTTTTGCAACAAACCTAATTTAAAATAAACTAAAAATAAATAACTATATGCTACTGGATGAACAAAACAATAAAAAAGCAGTAGCAAAAAGAATCAATCAAAAATCTATTTCTAAACTCAAGTTAGATCAAATACAAGGATTTAAGAGAAATTGATCAAGTTCAAATTTAGTTAGTCAAACCTAAAAACTATTTACCTATTCAGAAACTTTACAAAATTTGTGATCTAACACAATTGGAATCACTCAATTTGGATATGTATACTAATAGATATGAATTTTCTAAGATCGCTACTTTTCTGAAAAGAAGAAATTACGGGATTTCTTTGATCTCATAGGAGTAGTCGCCGGAGTTGGGGAAGAAGATTGAATCCGAGGTTGTAGGGGCTCCTAGAGGAACAAGAGCATGGGACGGTGCAGAGGAGATCTCAGTAACCTCAGGGGAAGCCGAGGAAGTACCAACCGAGCCTCGGGCGGCGATGGAGAAGCCGCCAGAGTTTATGAACTCCGATGAGAAATTATGCGGGATAGGGAGGGGGATAAGCTCCCATAGGAGAGGGCTTTGGGCGAGGGGAAAGAGGGCAACACGAGGGGGGTATTTATAGGGTGTGGGGGTGTCCAAATTCGTGCAGCCATGGCGAGCAAAAAAAGGCAAGTGCGGATCTCCGGCGAGAAAATCCGGGGCATTAATGGCCTTTTACTTGGAGAAGGAGGTGTAGGGGAAGGAGGTGGATCCATTCAGAGGATTCTTGGGGAAGGGGAAGGAGGGAAGGGAGTGGGGCGCGGGGGTGGGGTGCATGCATGCGTTCTGCTCCTGTAGGTGCAGGAACGATCGTAGGAGGAAGACGACCTGTTGGGTCGTGGAGGGGGCCGGGCCTAGTGCGGCTGGGCTTCGCCTAGTTTTTTTTTGAAAATAGAGAAGGAAAACTGACATAAAGAGCAATAAAAAACTATTATATAGGCATATTATATATCAAAAGTTTCAGAAAAATAATTTCTAAATCATGAACACATTTTCAGAGGCAAATAAAATCTACAAAAAATTCAAATTTTGCAAATAGTGCTATTGTTGCATTAAAACCCCAAAAAAATCATTTTTAAAATACAAAAATGATTTCAAATTTATTTTCTCCTAATTTTCCATTGAAGGGAATTATTTTACCCTTATTTCCATTTATTTTTTTAGGAGACAAAAAAATTAAAATAAAAATCCAAATAATTACAAATTGGAAGGGAGTTTCAAAATACTTCCAAATGACTTTAAATTGGATTCTTTGTAACTTCCAACTCATATTTCATATAATAGAAGAAGTCATTTTATCTTCTCTTGTGAAAATCATTGAGTTGCATAAAGTTTCGAATTTGAAATATTTTCGGATGGAATTCAAATCTTTTAAAAACCCTTTTCATTTATTTAAATGGCAGAAGTCATATCATCTTCACTCTAGGGTTTTGTGATGAAATGAATTTGAATTCATGGGGATCAAAATGCAAAGTGAAAGTTTTGGGGAAGTCATTTCATTCCCTCTCATTCAACTTTCAAAAAGTATCAAATTTCACTCAATTTTACACAATCAGTCGCACAAAAATCAAACAAACAATCATAAATATTTATTTAATATAACATTCCAAATTTTAGAATTTTGGGATGTTACATGTACAAACCTCCGCAGAGGGTTAAAACCTAATCGATTAGCCGTGTCCCCGGTTATGGAAATGTTGAGCCTCTAGACTTGTTTCTATCTCGGAACTCTCAACACTGGACTGCTAAATTAATTGTGGGCAACTTACGATGATTTGGGCTATGAGACATCGGTTGCCGGAACCATGTCATGATAGAAAACTCCGTAGTACAGACTCCGGATAATTCCTTTGATGTAGGGAAAATAAAACCAGCTTTTACGCAAACAAAACTCAGATACAGAGCCACAAAGCCATACTGCATATAGTATGGTTTATCATCTGTTTTCTCTTATGGTGATCTTGCCGGTACATCCAATGTATCGACCTACACGGCTGCAACGTATCATGTTGCAGGATTATATATACAACGAGTGAGTTTCGTTGATTGGGTTACGGTCTACACTCATCCTGCCGAAGGCGTTGATGGGACTCCACACCCGTTGATTGTTTCCACTAAGACTTATAAGGTATATATATATATCAGTTTTACGTTATTTATACATGTGATTGCACTTTGATATATTCATTGATGTACTGTGGGTGCCAGCATACTGATCCAGGGATGGCACAGATAAACAGAGGCTTGATCGTCTGAGGTCGGGTCGCTACAGATATGGTACCAGAGCACATGTTGACTGCAGGATGTGACCCTAGAAACTGGAAAGGTCCTAGGACAGGAAATCCCTAAAACCTTATTTTCAATAGAATCCATTACTTCTCATCTTTTCTGATTTTATCAAATATCCTATCTTACCTCAAATAGTTAGAATATACCCCTTTCCCTTTTGACCACACGAAGGATCAACTGAAGCCGCTCGAAGAAGGACAAGATATCGGACTATCGATGACCATTTCAGAGTAAAGAGGATTTCACCATGCATTAGAAGAGTTGAAGCTACACCAGTTGAAGACTCCGATGACTTGAAGAATCAAAAGAATTATTCGACCGTTAGAGGACCAAACCACCGTTATACACTTACGTTAGATGCGACGATTTGTGAGCTATCATTTGTTTGATGTTTTTCCGACAGCCACAAAATAAAACTCGGTTGTTTAAAACTATTATTTGTATTGTGTGTATCCCTTCCCACCTCTCTCTTATCTCACCCTAAAACCTTGGAAACAGTAGATGATGAATGAAGTTGGACTGGTATTCTCTGGACCGAAAACCCAGCCGGAGGCAGAGCTATGGATTCAGAACATGGAGAATCACTTCGGGAGCAATTTGGTTTCAAGGAAGAATGAAGTATCGTACGCTCTTCAGTACTTTGAAGGAAGTGCTGCAACATGGTGGCAGATGCATCAAGCTATACAGGGATGGAATGGAGCAAGGACTTGGGAAGAATTCAAGAAGACTCTGACAAGATCCCGTCTTATCCGGAAGCACCATGATACCCCAAGAAATAAACCTTGTGCCTACAAGATTTGCGGAGAAATAGGACACACCCAGGAGGAACACAAGGATGGATGCCCTCATTGTGAGGAGAAACACCCAGCTGAGGAATTCCCAACTAGTCAGGTGACTTGTTTCTTGTGTGAAGGAAACACCCACTACCCAGCTCAGTGTCACATTTACCCCACGGTGCAACAAACTATTCAGAAGCAGGAAGGAGGAATGAAAGAAGCCCTCTGAGAAGTTATGAAAGAACCTGTGATTAAGGAAAATGTTGAAGACCCTGATGGAGAAAGCATCAACCAATTTTACTCCAATGCCTGTTATTCATGTGGAGAAGAAGGACATTTTTCACAGTATTGCACCAAGGAAAGAAAAGAGTATCCGGGATACTTCCCGACAGAAGCAGTGGAGTTTGATCCACTGGGAATAGAATGTTTGATCAGAACGAAGAAAACCAGGAAGAGAAAACAAAGACACCCTCAGAACAACCCAATTTCTACAAAGAGGGACAAGAGTCATATTACCTGTTTTGAATGTAAGGACGTCGGGCATTATGCCAATGATTGTCTCGAAAGGAAGCAAGGAACTCAAGGAGCAGGCACCATCACCAAGAAGCCTCGAGACATGTTGTAAGTTATTTGTTTTCATTGCAAGGAAGCAGGACATTTTGCTAGGGATTGTACAAATCATGAGAAAGCTAGAGCTGAGTAGAGGAGATGTTGATATCAGTAATAAGGGTAGTATGGAAAACACTTTTTCATGAGAATGCGGGGTTGAGTTATGTAATATATTACCCAGAGATTGTAATATTTCATTACTCAATAAAGTTGATATGTCATATGCTGAAAGGCTTTAAGGAGTTGTTATGTTTTATCTTGGAAATTAATATTCTAGGTGAACATGGAAGAAAATGAGTTGTGATGCATAAACTGGATGTTGGAAATTGAGTTCGAAGTTTTGTTTGGATGATATGAATGTGTACCCAAGGAGATATGTACCTTATTCTGAGCACCATTTTTGTTTTACAACTGCAGATGACGACCCTTTATGAGTCTTTCCTCACGGGACCAGAAACGATCATGACCCTGACAAGTGATGAGGATTACCCAAAGATCATGAAGGACATGATGAAGCATATTCATCTTGAAGGAGATGCAGTCTACAAGGGTTATTCTTTCATGGAGAATGGAGTGGAACTTTGGTATGTGGAGGTACACCTCCACCGTATGAAAGGAGTTTGCCAACGACGATGGGGTAGTACTTTTTCATCTCACGTGTACCACAAGCAACTTTCTTCGACGCTGTTCGTGAAGTAGCCATGGAAGCCATATACCAGATCGGAAAAATACTTGAAGCAAGACTCCGTTATACTCAGGAATACCTAAGAGAAGTGCATGCAGAGATGATGGAGATGAAGCTCAAGGCCACCACGATTAAACAGAAGATTGAAGATTTCAAAGCGCATGTCGCACAATTCCAGTGGGACTGGAGAATCCTCAAGGAGAAAAAATAATAATAAAGTTGGACGTAATGCCTGACCATACCAAACCACATGAGTGGCAGCATTTTTAATAAAGTACTTTTTGGAATTTGGATTTACGAAAAATGGTTAAGGATGTAATAAAAGATTTGATATGAAAATAATATTATTTATGGATAAACTAGTGCATTTTTTGGTGTGGTAGTACTCCGTAAAGCCATAGGATCAATGAAGAAAGAAATGTGTTATTCATGACGGTCCATAGAAGGGAGCTGGGCCAAATAAGTTGGAGTTTCGTATGATCGTCACCACAAGGGTATGAAGGAAGAAGTACTATTGGATTTAAAGGAGATGTAATGTTGGAATATGAAATGATAATCCTCGAAAGGATGAGTTAAATTTGTACAAGAGTTGAAGTGGGCCATAACCCACAGGCCCAGGAGTTAATAAGAAGCAAGCACACTCTTGCTGAGGGATGACGTTTTGGAAGAAAACTCTGAGTTAATCAGCCGACATTTTTAGGAGGATACGAAAACCCGAGAGTTGTGAAGAAACGTTAGATGTCTTGTTCAGCTTGAAGAAACAATGGATTTATTCGCACTCAGTTCGTCGACAAGAGAATTCCGCAATGCTTGTGAGTATGCCCAAGTGTTAGAATACGTGATTCTATGTCTGCATATGTAGTAATGGTTCAAGTACGGGATGGATTGGCCCCCATACCGGAGACTTCTATCATGAACTATCATATGTTGATGGAAAATCATAGAGCCTTGAAACCTTAGAAGAGTGTCGATACGCCAAGCCATAAAACCATAGAATGGTAGGACGATGGAACCCTTTACAGGCAACCGATGCCAATCATAGGATATACGGTGAGACTCAACCCCGGCCATTTTTCCTGCAGGAGAAGCCATAAATTGTTGATCGTCAGGAGGCTCCGATAGTTTCTTAGTATTGACGACAGACATATCATATACGAAGACCCACTCCCCGGAAGAATCTCACCAGGATTGAGAGGACACAAGGTTGTGAGAAAAAGGTCATGCCCGACCGGAAGAGCACTCGTGAAAGAGCTATTCTAGAGTATATGAGAACACCGACACCAGCAACCCAAAAGGATGGAGTACATGAGTTTTGTCGGAACCACACCCATGCTTTTAAGTGTGGTAGCACACTAGACCATTCCAATCAATGGCATTGCTAGAAGACCCCCAAACACTAACCTTTTCTTGCTAGCCTCTTCGAATCTCGACGACAAGATTCATTTTAAGTGTGGTATGTTTGTAACATCCCAAAATTCTAAATTTTGGAATGTTATATTAAATAAATTTTTATGATTGTTTGTTTGACTTTTGTGTGACTGATTGTGTGAAATTGAGTGAAATTTGATACTTTTTGAAAGTTGAATGAGAGGGAATGAAATGACTTTCCCAAAACTTTCACTTTGCATTTTGATCCCCATGAATTCAAATTCATTTCATCACAAAACCATAGAGTGAAGATGATATGACTTCTTCCATTTAAATAAATGAAAAGGGTTTTGAAAAGATTTGAATTCCATCCGAAAAAATTTCAATTCGAAACTTTATGCAACTCAAAGATTTTCACGAGAGAAGATAAAATGACTTCTTCAATTATATGAAATATGAGTTGGAAGTTACAAAGAATCCAATTTAAAGTCATTTGGAAGTATTTTGAAACTCCCTTCCAATTTGGAATTATTTGGATTTTTATTTTTATTTTTTTCTCTCCCAAAAACAAATAAATGGAAATAAGGGTAAAATAATTCCCTTCAATGGAAAATTAGGAGAAAATAAATTTGAAATCATTTTGGTATTTTAAAAATGATTTTTGTGGGGTTTTAATGCAACAGTAGCACTATTTGCTTTATTTGAATTTTTTGTAGATTTTATTTGCCTCTAAAAATGTGTTCATGTTTTAGAAATTATTTTCTGAAACTTTTGATATATAATATACCTATATAATAGTTTTTTTAATTGCTCTTTATTTCAGTTTTCCTTCTCTATTTTCAAAAAAAACTGGGCGAAGCCGAGCCGCACTAGGCCCGGGCCCCTCCACGACCCAACAGGTCGTCTTCCTCCTACGACCATTCCTGCACCTACAGGAGCAGAACGCACGCACGCACCCCACCCCACTCCTTTTTCTTGCTCGCCATGGCTGCACGAATTTGGACATCCCCTCGCCCTATAAATACCTCCCTCGTGTGCCCTCTTTCCCCTCGCCCAAAGCCCTCTCCTATGGGAGCTTATCCCCCTCCCTATCCCGCATAATTTCTCATCGGAGTTCATAAACTCCGGCGGCTTCTCCATCGCCGCCCGAGGCTCGGTTGGTACTTCCTCGGCATCCCCTGAGGTTGCTGAGATCTCCTCTGCACCGTCCCATGCTCTCCTTCCTCTAGGAGCCCCTACAACCTCGGATTCAATCTTCTTCCCCAACTTCGGCGACTACTCAGTTGAGATCAAAGAAATCTTGTAATTTCTTCTTTTCAGAAAAGTAGCGATCTTAGAAAATTCATATCTATTAGTATACATATCCAAATTGAGTGATTCGAATTGCGTTAGATCACAAATTTTGTAAAGTTTCTGAATAGGTAAATAGTTTTTACATTTGACTACTTAAATTTGAACTTGATCAATTTCTCTTAAATCCTTGTATTTGATCTAACTTGAGTTTAGAAATAGATTTTTGATTGATTCTTTTTGCTACTGCTTTTTTATTGTTTTGTTTATCCATTAGCATATAGTTATTTATTTTTAGTTTATTTTAAATTAGGTTTGTTGCAAAACAGTACTGTTTTGCTTATGTAGTTGTTTTAGTCATATAATTAGTGTTTTTAATTATTTTTAGTTAATTCTTTTTGTAGATTTTTACATGTTGTCATATGTTTCTGTTAGACTACAGTAGATAAATTTTTGTATTTATT
>NC_041380.1:245751147-245759536 GCF_002162155.2 Triticum dicoccoides | reverse complement strand
GTATTTATTTATTAGTGTTTAGCTACTGTTTTAGTATTTGTTTGTTTAGTTCATAGTGATAGTTGATACAAATAGTTTTATTAGTTTTAATGTATTTCTTTTTGCCATTTCAATATATGTTGTTATTGGTTATGTTATTTAGAAATAAAATAAGTTTTCATAAATTATTTTAGTATTGTTTACTATTGTCTTAGTGTTTTCTAGTTGTTATAGTTGTTCTAGTGTTAACTAGATAGTTATAATAGTTTTTATACTAGTTCTTTTGCTAGTAAATGCTTTAGTAAATTATTTTGTTGTTGTTTTATTAGAATTATATTTTCCATGTTGTATAAAAGTTATTAGATTAGAGTAAAATAGTTTTAATAAGAAAATATTGACTGTTATTGTGTGAGTTGGTTTCTCCCTTCTTTTCGTGAAGTTTTCTTTGGAATTCTATTTGGTTTTCTTTGACTTCATTATTGTTTTATTTATGGCTTTTTGATTGTTATTTTGATTGCTAGTATTGTTTTCTAAGATTATTGCTTATGTGAGTATAATGTTTGACTATATAGATTTTCTCGGAGTGACGAATAGTTTATCAAAGATTCCGAGAGCATTATTATCTTCATCAAGTAATACTAGGCAAGTTCACTTTGACCATGTGTTCCATACCTATGTTTTATTTGCATGTAGTAGCTCACTTTCAACAATCCCTCCAGTAGTGTTATTTAATCTTGTAGTTGAGTAGAATGCATGAGGTAGAAACCCATCTCCCTGTTACCAAGCCCGGGACGTTATATAGTTTTAATGCTACGCTATAGTAGACAAGGTTTGGTATGAGTGCACAAGAGGGGTGTGAGAATGGATGACTCTACTCCAATGACGACAACTCCATGATGGCATCTGCAAGGACTGAATTTTTAAGGCCTCAAGACTTCAAGACCTCGAGATTTCGAGACTCGAGACAAGAATTCAATACACACTACTGGGTGAAGGATGGTTGACGGGCACCCTGGAGAAACCAGTGGTTGGCCGGGATGCATGGAGAAGCGCCATGACATCTTGTGGAAAGCTTCACCCAGACTCAAAGAGACGGAAGAATACTTCATGCCCGGAATCTTACCTATGCAACCGCAAGTCACTATGGGCTCTGGCTTGGTTGACCTTAGTTGTGACTTTGGTTGGGACGGTGCTAGCAGATGTAGAACAACGGTAGGATTGGATGAGCACCGGACAGTGGTCCGGGGAACTCTTCGGAAGACCATGTTTCGGTCGTTTTGTTCTGAAACAACCTGAAGTGCGAGAACATCTTGCGGGTAAAGCATACAAACCTCTGCAGAGGGTTAAAACCTAATCGATTAGCTGTGTCCCCGGTTATGGACAATTTGAGCCTCTGGACTTGGATCTATCTCGGAACTCTCAACACCGGACTGCTAAATTAATTGCGGGCAACTTATGATGATTTGGGCTATGAGACATCGGTTGGCGGAACCATGTCATGATATAAAACTCCGTAGTATAGACTCCGGATAATTCCTTTGATGTAGGGAAAATAAAACCAGCTTTTACGCAAACAAAACTCAGATACAGAGCCACAAAGCCATACTGCATATAGTATAGTTTATCATCTGTTTTCTCTTATGGTGATCTTGCCGGTACATTCAATGTACTGACCTACACGGCTGCAACGTATCATGTTGCAGGATTATATATACAACGAGTGAGTTTCGTTGATTGGGTTACGGTCTATACTCAACCTGCCGATGGCGTTGATGGGACTCCATACCCGTTGATTGTTTCCGCTGAGACTTATAAGGTATATATATCAGTTTTACGTTATTTATACATGTGATTGCACTTTGATATATTCATTGATGTACTGTGTGTGCCAGCATACTAATCCAGGGATGGCACAGATACACAGAGGCTTGATTGTCTGAGCTCGGGTCGCTACACCTCAGGGGGCATCCCCAAGCTTGGTTGCTTGGTACTCCTTGAATATTACCTTGGGGTGACACATGCAACTCCAAGCTTAGGCTCTTTTCACTCCTTATTCCTTCATCCATTGTGATCTCACCAAAAACTAGAAAACTTCAATCACACAAAACTTAACAAAAACTTTGTGAGATCGGTTAGTATAATAAAGCAAATCACCACTCTAAGTACTGTTGCAAACCCATTCATATTTTATTATTGCATTTATACCTATTGTATTCTAACTTTCCCATGGCTTATACCCCCGATACAATCCATAAATTCATCAAAATGAGCACATATTTCAACAAAAACAGAATATGTCAATAGTAGAACAGTCTATAGTAATATGTACTTTAACCATACTTCTGTAACTCCAAAAATTCTGAAAATTTAGGACATTGTAGGAAATTTGTATATCGATCCTATGTAAAACATTCAAAAAAATTCGTCGCTCTAGTGATTTTTAACAATTCTTCTACTGCTCGTAAAATTTCTGTTTTCCAATAGTATCAAGTCAACTATCACCCAAGCCATCCTAAAGGTATTACTTGGCACAAACACTAATTGAAACATAAAAAAGACAATCATAACAGAGGCATAATTGTGTGAACACAAGAAAACATAAAATAATAATTATTGGGTTGTCTCCCAATATGCTCTTTCTTTATAGCCATCAAGATAGGCCTGAGATTTTACTGATGCTCACATAAAAGATAATAACTGAAACACAAAGAGAGCATCATGAAACATTTCACAAACACATTTAAGCCTAACTCTCTTCCTATGCATAGGCATTTTATAAGCAAATAAATTATCAAGGCATGACGTATCTAGCATATGCAAGTAAGAAGAAATAAACAATAACAATGTAAACATGAAGAGAGGTAATTTAGTAACATCAGGATTTCTACAACCATATTTTCCTCTCTCATAATAATTACATGTAGGACATAATCAAATTCAACAATATAACTATCATATAAAATTTTCTCTCCATGTTCCACGTGCATAAAAGTTTTACAATCTTCCAAGGTAGTGGATTGACATCAACTAAAGTCATGACCTCTTCAAACCCACTTTTATCAGAAATTTCATAAGATTGAACACTCTCCATATATGTGGGATTATTTTTACCTAAAGTTGACGCTCTTCCAAACCCACTTTCAATATTGTTGCGAACATTATTATCAATATCATATTCATCATGAGGCTTAATAAATTTTCAAGATCATAAGAAACATTATTACCCCAATCATAATCATTGCAATAAGTAGTGGACATAAAAAATTATCAACCTCAAGCTTGTAGCTTTGCATATCATTAGCACAATTGACATTAATTGAAATTATAGTAAAATCATTGTAATCATGTTTTTCATTCAAGGAGGTATAATGAATCACTTTATAAAGTTCTTCTTCTAACACTTCATCACAATTTTTAGATTCATGATTTTGAAGAAAATAATTGATAGAGGTAACCTAGTGCACTCAACTAACTAGCAATTGGTTCATCATAATTGGATGTTTAAAAAAGATTAGGGGGTGGATGAGGATCGATATCAATAGATCTTTAGCAAGTGAAGATGCAAGCAAAAAGAATGCACATGGCAACACAAGCAAAAAGGCAAACATAAAATATTTTTGTATTTTTGCAAAAAAAACTTTTTAGAAGTGGGGGAGATGAAAACGGGAGGCAAATGGCAAATAAGGTAATTGCAAGGAGATGAGAGTTTATGCGTAGGTACCTGATAGATGTTGACGATGTCTCCCTGGCAACAGTGCCAAAAATTCTTCCTCATTGCTTGTATCTGCATTGGCTTTTTCCCCGAAGAGGAGAGGATGATGCAGCACATGAAAGGTAAGTATTTCCCTCAGTTATTAAACCAAGGTTATCAATACAGTAGGAGAACCAAGCAACACTATGTAAACAACACCTGCACACAAACAACAAAAACTTGCAACCCAATGCGTAAGAGGGGTTGTCAATCCCTCCTCGGTCTTGAGATAGATTAAATTGTATGAGATTTGATAAATAGATCTAGCAAAAACACAAAATAAAATAAATAAAGGAAAAATGCCGCAAGGTATTTTTGGTTTTATATGATAGGAAAATAGACCCGGGGCCTGTAGTTTTCACTAGAGGCTTCTCTCGAGAAAATAGCATACGGTGGGTAAACAAATGACTGTTAGGCAATTGATAGAAAAGCAAATAATCATGATGATACCCAAGGCAATGAGGATGTATATAGGAATCACATGCAAGATTAGTAGACCAAAACGATTCTGCATCTACTACTATTACTCCGCACATCGACCACTATCCAGCATGCACCTAGTGTATTAAGTTCATGGAAAAATGGAGTAATGCAATAAGAACGATGACATGGTGTAGACAAGATCTTTCATGTAGGAATAAACCCCATATTTTTATCCTTAATAGCAACGATACATGCGTGTCATGTCTCTTTCTATCACTGAGATTGAGCACTGCAATATCGAACCCATCACAAAGCACCTCTTTCCATGGCAAGAGAAATCAATCTAATTGGCCAAACCAAGCCAAAATTTTGGAGAAGAAATACAAGGCTATAACAATCATGCATAAAAGAGTTTAGCATAGACTCAAATAATATTCATGGACATAACTGATTATAAACCCACAATTCATCGGCTCCTAACAAACACACCGCAAAAAGTCATTACATCAAATAGATCTCCAAGAATATCGGGGATAACATTGTATTGAAGATCAAAAAGAGAGAAGAAGCCAACTTGCTACGGAACCGTAGGTCTGTGGTAAACTACTCACGGATCATCAGAGGGGCAACAAGTATGATGAAGAACCCCTCCGTGATCATTGACCCCTCCAGCAGAGTGCCGGAAAAGGCCTATAGATTAGATCTCGTGGTTTTGTAACTTGCGGCGGTGGAAAATGTATTTTCTCGTCACCCCTAGGGTTTTGGGATTTTAGAGTATTTATAGAGGTGGATGTCGATGAAGAAGATTCCCGTGGGCTCGACTACCCATCTGGGCACTAGGGGCGTCTGGCGCACCCTGGTGTCTAGTGGGCCCCACGGGCCTCCTCCCGTGCACTCCTTTGGCTCCCTAGGTGTCTTCTGGGAAGAAAAAAAATCTCCAACAAGTTTCACGACATTTGGACTCCATGTGGTATCGATATTATGCAAAGTAAAAAACAAGCAAAAAACAACAACTGACACTGGGCACTATGTCAATAGGTTAGTCCCAAAAAATGATATAACAACATGAAACAATAAAAAATTATAGATATGTTGGAGACGTATCAGCATCCCAAGCTTAATTCTTGCTCGTCCTTGAGTAGGTAAATGATAAAAACAGAACTATTGATGTGGAATGCTGCCTAACATGTTCATCATATATTATTTTGTTTTTTATCATGGACATTTACACTTTTAGATGATTCGAAGCAATAGTCTATAATTGACATGAGGACATCAATACTCAAGCATATCAATAAGCAACCTTGTCTTTCAAAATATCAATACTAAAGAAATCTATCCCTAGGCCATTATGCTCATTCATTGATCCATTCATGAAAAGCACTCAAATATTAGCTATATCAAATGCACAATTATGATAATAGTGTTCCCTAGATGGTGCTTTATAAGAGAAGATGGAGACTCAAATGAAAATAAAAATTGCATAAAGTAAATAGATAGGCCCTTTGCAGAGGGAAACTGAGATTTGTAGAGGTTCCAGAGGTCATAGCTTAAGTTGAGAGATAAAATTGTTTTGAGTGGCATGCTTTTCCTGTCAACAAAAATGACCGAGAATTCACAATAGTTTCCATGGTAGATAAATCATAGGCGGCTCCTAAACATAACCGTTTCCACCATTCTTTCACAATCCATGGCTAGCAGTATGCACGGGTGCCTTCCATAACAACACTTTCCAAGGAATTTATTATTGACAACATATACATTTTTTTCATTTCGGGACTGGGCAGTCCTATTTCATGCCACACTCGTGCAATGACAAGTGAATAAACACTCATCATGAGAATAAAATATATAGCATAGAAAATATTGGCCACCCCCTGCCGCTTCATGAGCGGTACGGGCACACAAAAAGGAATTTCATTTTGAAAATTATAGTTGGCACATACAAATTTACTTGGAAGGACACGAATATACCGCATATAGGTAGGTATGGTGGACTCATTTGGCACAACTTTGGGTTTAAGGAGTTGGATGCACAAGCAGTATTCCCTCTTAGTACAAATGGGGGCTAGCAAATAGATTGAGAACCGACCAACCAAGAAACGAAAACGATCATAAACAAGCATTAAACATAACTAGCATCGAATAATGCACCACTAGTAGGATATAACTTCCTTGCCTAACTATTGCCTTTCGTGCTTGCATAGGGAATCACAAACCTTAATACCAATATTTGTACTATGCATAGTTACTCAATAACATGACTCACATATTACTATCTCCATATCTCAAAACTATTGCAAGGAATCAAGTTTATAATATCCAATGATCTTCATGAAAGTTTTTATTATATGCCCATTGAATATCTACCATTTTGGGACTAATTTCATAAATCAGCATTGCTACTTTTCAAGCTCTAAAAATAAATTTAAGTGAAGCACGAGAGCATAAATGTTTCTTCAAAAAAATTCAACTCTCAAAATAATCTAAGTGAAGCATGAGAGGATCTCTTCAAAAATTAAGCTACCACCATGCTCAAAAAGATATAAGTGAAGTACTAGAGCAATTCCTTGCTCAAAAAAATTTAGGTGAAGCACATAGAGCAATTCTAACAAATCATAGCATCATTATGGATCTCCCAAATAGGTGTGTCCAACAAGGATGATTGTGACAAAATAAAAAGCGAAACAAGAAAAGGCTCATATAATACAAGGCGCTCCAAGCAAAACTCATGATATGTGACGAATAAAAATATAGCTCCAAGTAAAATTACCATGGTCATTAGAAGAAAGAGGGGATGCCTTTCGGGGCATCCCCAATCTTAGTTGCTTAGTACTCCTTGAGTATTACCTTGGGGTGTCATGTGCATCCCCAAGCTTAGGCTCTTTTCACTCCTTATTCCTTCATCCATTGTGATCTCACCCAAAACTTGAAAACTTCAATCACACAAAATAGAACAAAACCTTCGTGAGATCGGGTAGTATAATAAAGCAGATCACCACTCTTAGTACTGTTGCAAACCCATTCATATATTATTATTGCATTATACGTATTGTATTCTAACTTTCCCATGGCTTATTGTTGGGGAACACAGTATTTTAAAAAAATCCCTTTAATCATGCAAGATCTATCTAGGAGATGCATAGCAATGAGAGGGGAGAGTGTGTCTACGTACCCTCGTAGACCGAAAGCAGAAGGGTTTATCAACGCGGTTGATGTTGTCGTGCACCTTCATGATCCGTCTCGATCAAGTACCGAACGTACGGCACCTCCACGTTCAGCTCGATGACGTCCTCGCCTTCTTGATCCAGCAAGAGGGGTGAAGTAGTAGATGAGTTCCGGCAGCACGGTGTGGTGACGGTGTTTGGTGAAGAACAATCTCTGCAGGGCTTCGCCTAAGCACTACGAAAACTATGACGGAGGATAAACTAGAGGGGACGGGGTTGCCGGCACACAGCTTGGTGTTTCTTGATGTGTCTTGGGTATTAGCCCTGCCCCTCTATTTATATGTTGAGCCTTGGGGTTGAAACTTGGAGTAAAAGCCTCCACAAAGTCGGTTTCACCTGAAAGGCAAGCACTACTAGGGAAAACGTTATACACAGAATCTTAGCAGCAGCGCGGTTTAAAAACAGGCACTACTGCTAACTAGCAGTAGCGAGCTTAAAGGAACCACGCTACTAATAACTAGATAGCAGTAGCGCTCTAGGTGAAACAAGCGCTACTACTATAATTGCCACGGATTTGCCCCCATGCTAGATATAGTAGTAGCGCCCTTCCCTGGACGCGCTGCTGCTAAAGTAGTTAGTAGCAGCGTGTTTCTGCAAAACTCACTGCTGCTAAGTGTTGCACCTAATTAAGTTTAGTCCCATACTGCTAAGCGAACAAGGTGTCTACCACCTTAAATATGTTGACTATTTAGATTCTACACAAAAAGATCAATGATGACCAACGTATATTTTTGAAGCATGCTTAGACTTAGCAGTAGCGTTTTTCCTGAAAACGCGCTATAGCTACTTTAGCTATAGCGCGTTTCCTGAAGTGGGCTACTGCTAGTTCGACTTAACCACCCGCCCACTCAAAATTTCGCTAAGTCCTCCTTCCCCCCACTGTTCCCCTACTCCTCTGTCGCCGCCGCCCAAGCCCGAGCCTGCCCTCACCGCCGTTGCCCGAGGCCGCCGTCAACCTCACCGCCGCCGCTCTCGACCTCACCGTTGCCGCCGCCTTCCCCAACCCCCC
>NC_041380.1:245747510-245750795 GCF_002162155.2 Triticum dicoccoides | reverse complement strand
ATGTAGTTTATTTTTACTGTTTTTAGTAAGTGTTTAAAGTAATTAGTAAGTAAATTAATAAACTAGTTGAACTACTTTAGTTGTAGTTGAACTAGTTTAGTAAGTAAATTAATAAACTAGTTGAACTAGTTGAATTAATAAAACTAATGTATTTTTAGTAAGATAATTAATATAACTAGTTGAACTACTTTATTTTTAGAAAGAACTAGTTTTTTCTATGTATACTTAGTTTATATTTAGTAAGAACTAGTTGAATTAATAAAACTAGTTGAACATGTCATATTTGTTGTTATTTTTTAGTTTAAGCAATTATTCGGGATGTATTAGTGATAACTTATACGGTTTTTGCTTTTGCAGAAATCAAGGAGCCCCTCCACCATCCCCGCCGTCGTCCCCGTCACCGACCCCCTCCGACATCGAGGTGAGACCAGCCAAATATCCATGTATATCTTGTGTTGCTCAAATAGGATATGTGATTGCCCAAGTGGCCGTTCATATTCAGTTTACACCTCCGAGTGGCCTATGTTTTGCCGGAATGTTGATTAATTTCTGTTTCGGCAAATTTCAGGTGCTCGATATGTCCTCTTTTAGCAAAGGTCATGCTGGATTTTTTCGTGAATTCTGGCATGACTTGTGCTAGAATATGTAGGAAATATCGAGTGGCCTGGATTTTCTCGAAAAATAATGATATAATTTAGGTTTTTTAGTACATATATTTAATTGTACAAGTTTAATCTTTGAATTATGAACATAGGAAATGTCGTACTCGGACGACGATAGTCTCCCGGGGGAGTGTAGCTGGTGCCACGACGATCGAGGTATGTGCGACAGGTTCGTTGAGCTGGACGAAGATCGGCGCTTCAGCATTAAGCTCGAGGAGACCTTTGATGTTGAAATGGTATGCAACAACGAGAAGTGTTTTTTTCGTAATTAAGCATGACTTCAACTATTTCAACGTCTAATTTTCATCTTTTACAATTCGACTAGCCTATCCCATGCCATGCAAGATGCTATGTCTTGGAGAGGATGGGTTTTGAAGACCATGAAAATTTTCAAACAAAGAAAATTGTAGCGACCCGACCCAAATGGATCAAGTCTCTGTGCTTAAGTGTCATCCCTGGATCGGTATGCTGACACACACAGTACTCGAGGATTTATAACAGAGGTAAATCACATGTGTAAAGTAACATAAATACTATTACCTCAATCCAAAATAGCGGAAGTAACAAGGTTGTGGATTCCCATCAACACCAACGGCAAAGTTGAGTGTAGAAATCGTAACCCTAACGTATCACTTACTGGTCGTAAGATAAACCTTCAACATGAGACGTTGCAGCCACAAAGGGTCAGTACATTGAATGTACTGGCAAATTCACACCATAGAGAATGATGAACAATGGCTATCACTACATGCATATTTGGCTGGTGGAAAAGCTCTATGGTTATAAGGTTTTTGCGAAAAGCCAATTTTTCCCTACTGCAAAGGAATAAATTTTATTTAACTATCATGGTGGTTGTTAAACATTGAGAATGGTTGACAGCATTCTCAATCCCAATTAAAAGTAATCATTAACACCCAGCAATATTCATTTAAAGTAACATGATGAGATTCACATGATAATCCAGGTACTAGACACTACTAGATACTCAAGTTGTCCATAACCGGGGACACGGCTAATCATGATTAGTTTATACACTCTGTAGAGGTTTGCGCACTTTTCCCCACAAGACTCGATCGCCTCCGTTTGGTTTCTCGCACTACATCGTGTTTGAGAAGACGGATGACCGAGACATAGTCTTTCAGAAGCGGTAGCACCTTACGATGGATAGACCGTTACACCTACTTTCCCCTACATCTGCTAGTCTACCCTGTAAGAGTTCGCTCGACTTAATCAACTATGCTAGAGCCCATAATAGCTTGTGGCTGCACATGGAAGTTTCTAGCATGAATAATCTTATGATCCCTTTGAGCCTGGGTGGCGGTCCATAAAAAAACAGGCAATCCTGGTCTACCCAGGTGCCTAGACAGGCAATCCTGGAATACCCAGGTGCCTCAATCCACCCAGATGTGTGTTTAAGTTGCCACCTTAAGTAAACCATTAATTAACAATCTCACAGCTGTCATGAATACTCTCAAAACCCAATCCACGTCTACACGCATAGCATGGCAATGTAAGCATAACGTAAAAGTAACTCCCAAGGTTTGAATGCAGGGCAATAGGTTCCTACCTCATCAACTACTTCCCATCCCACAATTTAATTAGATCCTAATCATTTGGAGGTTTGATCTAATGCAATAAAAACTGGGTATGAAAAAGGTATGATCAAAGTGTGAACTTGCCTGCAATGTTGATGAAGATGATTCGCACTCAAAATCTTGATAGTTCTACTCGTCACCCTCCGTTCAATCTATCGTAAGCAAGCAATAGTAACCACACATAAGCAATCACTCAAAGATCAGAAAGAACAAAGAAGTCGATTCGGAAAACATCAAAACCAAGCAAATAGCTCTTGCAACATAAAACAATTTCTAACAGTACCAAAATTATGTGAATTTGGCCTTATCAGAAGGTTTAGGTCAAGAGCTTCGATTTGCAAAAAGAATCAACTCAAACAGAGCTACGAAACTCAAGTTATGATCAAACAAAGTTTGAATTCAAATCTGATCTAATTTAAATTTTAAACTTTTCAAAAACATGTTTGACTTGGATTACTGGATAGAGGATATCATAACGAAGACGTGAGCGTTGGTTTCGTTGGATTTGGATAAACAAGTAAAAAGTAGTGATAGTTTGAAGATTAGGGGCTAATTTGTAAAATAAATAATTACTCCTAGGTCCCTGGCCACGAAACAGGATCTAAACTAAGAAGGTTCGCTGAATAGTACTAGGGAACGAATACGCTCGCTAAGAACTACTAAAGAGAAAACGTTTACTAACTAACTAGATCTGAAAAGAAAACCAGATCATTTTTTTTTTTGAAAAAAACCGAAAACAAAACATAACGACGAAAAAACAGGATGAACCAGGCGGTGGTTTTACCGGTTCGGTGGTTTGCGAAACGTCGAGATCCGCCGAGATCCCGACAGTGGCGGGGGTCGACGGCGGAGCAGAGATCGCCGCGGCGACTGCTCCGGTGGACTCCGGCTGCGAGGCGAGGGGCGAACGGCGGTGGCTCCGGGCGCGGCTGCAGGCGGCGAAGACGGTGGCGGTGGCGGTGTGCAGCGGCAGCAGCGGCGAGGCGGCGTGCAGCGGCGAGGTGGCGATGCAGCGACGAGGCGGGGGC